>NW_017099955.1:0-45881 GCF_001412225.1 Nicrophorus vespilloides | reverse complement strand
TTTCATTATTGAATGATCTATGTGCTAATCTTAGTACTCGAGATATTCAACAAACACTATTAAAAAAAGATCTTATCTAATTTTTTACAATTACAAGCTAACTACTAAATTTACATTTACAGTTTTATGCACATTATATAGCCTATATTATTTGCTTTAATTGGATTATTGAATCATCTATGTACTCATCCTAATTCTCGAGATATACAACAAAATTTGTAGTATACAAAACAAACGTTGTTTCAACTTTGACATAATATCACAAGCAAACTACTAAATTCACATATACAATTTTATGCACATTTTATAGCCTATATTATTAGCTTTAATTGGATTATTGAATGATCTATGTGCTTATACTACTTTTCGAGATATACAAAAAAAAATTAAGACAGTGTTCAAAACACGTTGTTTCAAATTTGACAGAATATTACAAGCAAACTACGAAAGTCACAAATATGTTTTTATACTCAGTTTATAACCTATACTTTTAGATTTATTTGGATTATTGAATAACCCATGTATTCAGCTTGGTTATCAAGATATTCAAAAATATATAAAGATATAACTAAAAATAAACTTTTTGTATTATTGAATAGCACATAGATTGCTAATTAACAGATAAACGATCAATGTCACAAAAACATCTTTAATAGTAATTTATACTGAATATTATTAGCTTTTATAGGATTATTGATTGATTTATATGCTCATCTTATTTCTCGAGATATTTAACAAATTGCATAAATAAAATAAAAAAAACTTTATTACAATTTGGACAGATTATTACTAGTAAACCACAATTGTCACAAATATAAGTTTAGACACGTTTTAAAGCCTAAATCATCAGCTTCAATTGGATTACTGAATTGTCTATATGCTCATCTTGGTTCTCGAGAAATTTAACAAATTATAAAGTCACTGTTAAAATATATTTAACAAATTGTCTAAAAAAACTTTGTTGCAATTTTGACACACTATTATACATAAATATAATATTTATATACGTTTTAATGATTTTATTATCAGCTTTAATTGGGTTATTGAATTATCTATGTGCTCATCTTGGTTCTTGAGATATTCAAGAAAATGCAAAATGATTATTAAAAAAAATATTCAAATTTTTCAACTTATTACAAGTAAACCACAAATATGAATTTTCGCTTATTTTACAACTTATAATTTTAGCTTTAATTGAATATTTTAATAATCTATGCTTTCATCGTTATTACTAAGAATTTTCTAACTTTCTGTATTCGTTTCTTATTTCAACCCACATACAAATGTCTTTAGGGTCTTTCAAACTAAAATATTCAAGCATGAAAATAAACGTTGAGTTGTTATTTATGTTCGTAGTTGCTGGAGTACCGTATACTGATTTGAGTCAAAGAAAATATGTATAATTCAAAATAATCTAACCTACTTTGAGATATGCTCAACGAGATGATTTGTAAAATGATGAGAGAGTTTAGAATTTTTACCATTATACACATGCATAAATCTTATCTAAAATGAACAATTTTTGTTTGCAAGATTATAACATTTTTCATTGAGAATAAGTAATGATTGTTTTTTGTAAATTTTGAATTTTTAACTATGTTTTTATGAAAATTTACACAATTTTAAACTAAATTTGTCAATTTTATAATTGATAAAGAATTTATAAAAAAAAATTGCAAAAAAAAACTGTGAAATCTTTTGTGTTTTTAATGATTTGTTAATTATGTCTTCATTTAGATGAAGATGTTGAGAGGCGATTTCTCGTGGATTCATAATTGATTAATACAATAGATTAGAAATCGCGAAAACCGGACCGGTAAAATGCAATTTCTACTCGACTCGTTTTCGGCAATTCAATTTTTTTTGCTAACATTCCGTTGAGTTGAAGCAGTCTGACTACTAATAATAGAAAGAATAGAGGAAGAGAATCAAGAGACAAAAGAAATTTGAATTAAACAATAATTCACACACACAACTTTCGTCAATAGAAATTTGTGTTTTGAATGCGAAATTTGGAGATCGAAAATAATTGAAATAAAATTGGTTTGTGATCTAGGAATGAGGCGGAACGGATGAGAACGTCTGCCGGAGAGCAGGCATCATCTGCAACCTCGTTTAATAACAGGTTGCACACAACACCTGTTCTTGTCGCATCCATCCGTAAATAACAAACAATTTCATATGTGCTTTTGTCCAAATGTTGTCCACGATTTTTAATGAAATCCCAAAGACGTGCCCAGGTTTGTCCCAGATTCCAGCACATGAGAAAAAAATTGAATATTAAACATATTTAGAAATACTTTATGTAATTATCAATAGATTTATTCAAAAAGATACAAATTCAAACCTGAAATTGATAAAAAAATACAAAATTTTCATGGAAACAATTGGAAAGATTGGATTTCCAAAATTTACCAATATTTTTATAGTAAATCATGAGAACAGGGGTTAAATTAAAGAAAAAAGCAATTATTTCTTTCATTTTCAAAAAAGAAACAATATATGAAAAATAGATTTTTATATAATTTATTTTTTTCAAAATTTGTAATTATTTTTCAAATCAATGAAAATAACTGCGTTTTCTATTTATACAAGAAATATATTAATTAATTTAAATTTAATAGAAAATACAAGAGTTTACAATGGAATTTCATAAGAAAAAATAAATAAAACTGAAAAAATAAATTGCTTGGATTTTCCATGGAAAATGAGTTTCTCTCGTTCATCAGGTTTTCACCTGGACGGAAAGGATGTCATTTCCACTGAAGCCGGATTCCACTGGAGCCGTGCGAACTTGGAAATATTTTTGGTGTGGTTTTCCGAAGCGTCCACGAAATCTCATCGAAAGTAAATTCCGTTCCGCGCAAATGTGACCCATAGCTTCGCACTTTCTATTCACTGACATTACTAAAAAAATAAATTATAAGATGAACGCTTTCACAAGTCGCTAATGAGAGTACCACTAATCTAATCAGAGGATAAATTAAATTAAATGTAAGAAGAAAAAAAAGAGATAAACCGTAGAAAACTGCTATTTACTCCACTTTTTCCTCTTCATTTACTTGAAGAAGTACACACCAAAACGAGAATCCTAATTCGAGAATCCTCGATCCATACATCTGAATACGCTTAAATCATCCACTTCGAGCGCATCCTACCATTCAAAATTATTATTGTTACTTACATCTACATAAATTAACATCTATTTATACAAAAGTTTCCTTTTCTACTTCTTCATCATCACCATCACCGTTAGGACATCCTCGTTTCTACAACAAATACGCATTGTTGCTGCATTGGCTTAGTTTTTTTTTTCTACTTCTATTGCTTTCTTGAGTTGCTTTACAGGAGGAAAACTGTGCTAAAGCTAAAAGTAATACGCGTTTCCATCGGATGGGAAGCAATTCAGTTGAAGAGGCTTCAATTGCTCTTAAAGAGGAGATATTCCGTACGTATATACAATTTTTTTTTCTTCTACGACTAAATATTGATTTTTGCCGGTGCGTAACCCAATTTCGATCGGCATTGGCTAACGGTAATCTGATTATACTAATTACAATTTGCGAGGAATATACTTTTGATTTTAACTCCAACGGACTTTCTCTCCTTCAATTTTAATCGATATGAAAGTATCGATGATCGCCCAAACTAATTAAACATTAATTAAACATTTCTATAATCACTGCTACAATAAAAACAATAAAATTAATCAAATCACAACAGAAAAATGTGTAGAAATCTAACGTTCCTTTACTTAATCTAAGATAAGTAAGATTTAACCCAACTTAGACTGAACTAACATAAGGAACTAATTCTAGTTTAACTTAGCATAATTTATCTTACTGTTAGTGACTATTTCCATTAAAATACATATAGTTTAATACTAGTCTATTCCAACTTAATCTAGTTTAACTTAACATAATATAACTTAGTGTTAGAGACTGTTTCAAATATAGTAAAACACAAACCTAATCCCACTTAAACTAGTTTATCTTAGCTTAATCTAAGCTACTGTTAGTTACTGTTTTCAGTACTATAAATTTATCTTAATCTAACCTACTGTTTGTTTCCAGTACTACAAATGTATTCTAACACTAATCTAATCCAATTTAATCTAGTTTATTTTAGCTTAATCTAAACTTGTGATTGTGACTGTTTTCAGTACTATAAATATAGTGAAATATAAATCTAATTCATCTTAATTTTGTCTATCTTAGCTTAATCTAACCTACTGCTAGGGACTGTACTATATCAATATATAAATATTGTACTATAAATATAATCCAACTTAATCTAGTTTACCTTAAATAACTAATCTAACTTACTGTTAAATAAATTTATTTAAATACAAACCTAATTCATCTTAATCTAATTTTTAGTTTAATCAGTGTCTATAGTATAGAGTATATTTATATACTGATAGTATAGAGTCTGTACTATCAGTATATAAATATAGAACTAACCTAACCTAACCTAGTGATAGTGATTGATTTCAGTACTAGAAATATAGTCAAACACAAACCTAATTTATCTTAATCTAATTTATCTCAGCTTAATTTGATAAATAAGTTAATCTACTCTAACATAACCTAGTCTAATTAAATAAAACTACTCTAACCTCTTTAAATCTAACCAACTGTTTTATTCTAACCTTAAACAAATTATTTAAGAAATTTTGATTTTTATTATATATATATATTTTTTAAAGCACTTTTCATACAAAAAACACGATTTTATTTAATTATTTTTTTTTTAATCTAACCAAATTATTTAAGAAATTTTGATTTTTATTATATATATATATTTTTTAAAGAACTTTTCATACAAAAAACACGATTTTATTTAATTATTTTTTTTAATCTAACCTAATTCATTTTAACCTAAAAAACTAATAAACAATTTGTTTTTATTATAAATATCAATTATGTTTCCATGGTAATTTTACATGCGTAGTAAAAAATAAAGTAAGAACTAGTCTAGACAAAGTGTGTCATCTAATAAGAAATAATGGACGTTTATGATTTTTTTTGTTTGTATTTATTCAGCAGTTTCTCGCATCACGTTTCTTCGCACAATTACTGAATTGCGTATGCATGCATCTAACATTTAATGAGTTTAGTCTCATGTCAAATGTTTCGTTTATTTGGAAGAAAGTAAATACGTACAACATCATCATCATCATTCCACTTTCATCTAAAGAAAAACTTTAATTGTATTTGCAATTTTATTGATTTCTATAAAAAAAACTGTATTCTCTTTTGTGTATTGAAATTTTTTATGTTTAATTTTAGTTATTACTATAAAAAAAATAAGAAAAATTTGAAATAAAAACTAAAGAAAATATAAAAATAAAATTTTTATTTTAATAACCTTAAGGGTAAATTATTTAAAAATTTGTTTACAAAAATTTGTCCAAATTTAAAATAAAAAATAATCAGATTTACATTTTAGAAATGTAAGAATTTTGTTGATACTTTTAATCAAATAAAATTTATTAGTATTTTATTTATTTCTAAAAAAAAAAATGAGAAAATATTGATTTTATTTTATATGTATTTAACAGTAAATTATTTAAAAATTAGATTACAAAAAGTTGTCCAAATTTAAAATAATAATTTTAATCAAATAAATTTTCTTTATTTCTAAGAAAAAATTGACAAAATATTGATTTTATGTATTTAATAATAATCTTATGTATTTAAGAGTAAATTATTTAATTTTTTTTGAAATTTTGATACATTTTTATCCAAAATTCAAATACTTTGGAAATGCTGAAAATTTTTGTAGACAAAAAAAAATAATAAAAATCTAGTTTCAATAGTGGCAATTAAAAACTTTCTACTCCAGTTCGTTAATTGGTCCGGAATGCGTGGAATTGATAATAATCAAGAAATATTAAAATATTTTTAGTTTACACTAATCCCATTTAGTGAACTGTTTAACAGCGGCGATCCGAGGCTTTAATTTCGCTATTCAAAACCATTACCTCCTTTTTCCTCTCTATATACACACAGATTCCATCCTATTCCAACCACTGTAAAACTCTATGTAACCTACTTTTCTTTTTTTTTAATACCAATATGTGTGTGTATGTGAACGCGCGCACTTAACATACTGCTCTACAATCATTTCGTTCTAACAGCGAGAATTAATGATGTAATACTTGTATACGCATTGATAGATTCTCATGCAAAGATTTTGTATACACGACCTCATTGATATTTGTAATTACTGTAATTGATTGATTTTATAATTCAAGTTATTGTTGTTTTATAATAGACAAATGTAGGAAATAAAAATGACAAAATTTAAATAAATTTTGATGATCTAAGTGGAAAGAAATGGTGACTTGATAAATGGTTTGGGTGTGTTCATCTATTTTTAGATTCGTTCTGTGTGTTTAGCTTGTATCTCTTTTGGATGAGGAAGAGGTTCATTTAGGTGGTGTACAAGGTGATCAGGTGAGGAAGAGGAATCTGTGTCACGGATGGACCTTGATGCAACGCGCCAGGAGGAAGAAAGTGTGTGCGTGCGTGTGGTAAAAAGGTCCGAGGCGAGGAAGTGCACGGTCAAGGTCGAGGAGGTCCCTCGTGACCCGACGTGACCCACTTCAAGGCCCTAACGGCGCGACTGCCCTAAAGAAGCACTTCATCATCATCAGAATAGTCTTAGTATACACCTCTTCTCCGGACTCGTCCAACTGCATTCTAAAGAACTGCTTCAAACTTCCACGTGGAAAGACCACCTCTAATTCTATCTCAGTCGTAGCTAAAACACAAAATCCTCAATATTCCCATTTTCCGGTAACCGCATTATCGAAATTCAATTAGCAATAAATATCTGATTACCATCCCAAAGCAGCCGTTAAATCCCTTTATTGGCTAGTTGCCTTTTTTCTCAACATCCGAAATTATTGTATTGCATTACGTTCTATTACCGCACTTATTTACCAATTTATTGGCTTCGTTCCATTAATTACAGTTTACGTTCATATTTTACTACCAGTATCAAATCGTAATTAATATATGATATTTTTCTAAAATCATCTGTTTATTTCATAAAGCAAATATTTATAATTTTTTTTATAGTTATACAACTTTCTGTTTGATTTAATGATGTGCTTTAATCGTTAATTGGATTAAGTCGAATCAATTAAATTATATTGAGTTAATTCCATGGAAAAGCTCTTTATCGAACAAATTGGTAACTGCGCACTCGAATCGCATTGTTTCCCAGGAAAGGGTGATGAGAGCAGACCGGGATTAATTCGCTGTAAATCCACCCTCCGGCGAGTGAGCAGGTTTTTTTCCGGTTCCCACGCTCATTTTGGGGACGCAACAGGGTAAATTTCGCCAAAAGCTCTACTTAATCTTAAGCCAACAGTTGCAACAGTTTCGTTACAGCAACAAGTTCGAATATTGTGTAATTAGGATAGTAGCTAATGCAGATTCCACCCATTGCATCTGTCAAATTTAATGTCAAAAGTTAAATTCAATTATGCTAATAGATGGCGTATAATTTGTAAAATCTAGAGAAGTTATAATTCAAGAATGTCTTTTTATTGAATCTGTCATATGAAATTAAGGTTTTTAATTTGACAGAAGTTTAAAAAATGGTTCTCATTGAATCTGGCAAATTGAATGTCAAATGTTTTAAATAAATTGTCAAATTGACAGATGTTTTACTTAAAATATGTTTCTCCTTGATTCTTGTAAATTATATGTCAAATTTTTGAAGATTTTTAGGTATGGAAAAAATGTTTTTTTCTGGAATCTGTCAAATTAACTGTCAAAAAGTTTGAAGGTTTTAAATAAATTGTCAAATTGATAGAGTTTTACTTAAAAAATGTCATATAAAATGTTTAGAGTTTTTAATATTTCTTCTTGAATCTGTCAAATTGAATGTCAAATGTTTTATGGTTTTAAATAAATTGTCAAATTGACAGATATTTTACTTAAAATATGTTTCTCCTTGATTCTTGTAAATTATATGTCAAATTTTTGAAGATTTTTAGGTATGGAAAAAAATGTTTTTTTCTGGAATCTGTCAAATTAACTGTCAAAAAGTTTGAAGGTTTTAAATAAATAGTCAAATTGATAGAGTTTTACTTAAAAAATGTCATATAAAATGTTTAGAGTTTTTAATATTTCTTCTTGAATCTGTCAAATTGAATGTCAAATGTTTTATGGTTTTAAATAAATTGTCAAATTGACAGATATTTTACTTAAAATATGTTTCTCCTTGATTCTTGTAAATTATATGCCAAATTTTTGAAAATTTCAAGGTTTGGAAAAAATTGTCAACTTGACAGGAGTTATTGTTAATAAAATGTGATATAATCATTGTATAGTATCTAATGTTATTTTATCTAGAATAAATCAAATTAAATGTCAAAAAGTTTGAAGGTTTTAAATAAATTGTCAAATTGATAGGAGTTGTACTTAAAAAATGTCATATAAAATGTTTATAGTAGCTAATGTTTCTTCTGGAAGCTGTCAAATGAAATGTCAAAAAGTTTGAAAATTTTAAATAAATTTTCAAATTGATAGAAGTTTTACTTAAAAAATGTCATATAAAATGTCATAGTATCTACTGTTTCTATTAGGAATTATCCTAATGTCATATAGAATGTTTATAGATTTTAATGTTTCTTCTTAAATCTGTCAAATTGAATGTCAAATGGTTTATAGTTTTAAATAAATTGTCAAATTGACAGGAGTTTTACTTAAAAAATGTCATATAAAATGTCATAGTATCTACTGTTTCTCTTGGAATCTGTCAAATTAAATATCAAAAAGTTTTAAGGTTTTAAATTGATTGTCAAATTAAAAGGAATTTTACTTAAAAAATGTCATATAAAATGTTTATAATAGCTAATGTTTCTTCTGGAAGCTGTCAAATTAAATGTCAAAAAGTTTGAAGGTTTTAAATAAATTGTTAAATTGATAGGAGTTTTACTTCAAAAAATGTCAATGCCAACTGTACGTTGGTTAGGTAAACCTAATGAATCGAAGCAATTTCCAAAATGAAACGAAATACCATCAAACGATCGTCGGACAAAGCAGTAAACCCTCAACACGACCAAAAACACACGAGTATTCACATTGCAATCATCCTCTGTCCATTTAATTGCACGACCAATTTACGTTTTAACCCCCCCAGAAATTCAATTAAAGGAAGTCTTTGAACTCTAGAATTTCATCCGGGCTCGACGTTTTTTTCTTTTTTTAGACCTTTTACGTTTTCCTAATCATAAGACATATATAGAAACAGAGAGAAAAGAAACCGCATTTGTATCGAAATTCCAATACCGTTTTATGTTTAAATTTACAATGCATAGGATTTGGCGGTGATATATTGTATAGAAAATCACGGTTGTATCGATCGCAAGTTCGGAGGTCAACTGAGAAATCTTCGGTGTCACTTTCTGCATAAATTAGAGGAAGTCGTGGCTCCGTTATGCACGTATTTATCCTCAATTTAGAGAAAAGTGATTCATAGAATATTTGCCAAGTAACTTGTACAAATATTATCAATAATTAAGATTATTGGATGATTGCAATTAGTAAATCGAATGAACATACTAACTAGTACACAAGTCTTATACTCAAGTAATTTATAAACATCTTAGAACAATTGGAAGTAAATGATAATTCCCAAGTAACTAATAATTTATATAAGTATTGATATTAATTATGATATGTATATACATTACGCTGTACTTGCAATGTGACTTGTACTTGGCCACAATCTCTTGTTTAAGTATCAATACTAATTTTGAAAATCGAAAATCAATACTAATTTCCCTATATTTTAAATATTTATACTAATCATCTAATTAGACGTTGGTACTTGTCAAGAACTTTTGTTCTAAATTGTACACAAATCAAATACACATTACGCTATACTTTCCAATTAACCTATACTTGGCTAATTCTACTATAGAACAAAGTACTTTTATTAAGACAAGTGTCAAGTATTTTATCTAAATTCTACATAAATTTAGTATAAATAACGCTATACTTTCCAAGTGACTTATACTTCTATAATTCCACAAACTAATCATCTAATCTTACGTTATATTACAAGTAACTTGTCAAGTATTTTTCTTTTCAATTTAACACATATTATAAAAACTTTACGCTATAATTTCCAAGTAACTAATACTTATATAATTCTACAAACTGGTCATCTAATTTGATGTTATATTACAAGTTACTTGGCAAGTATTTCTATTCTAAATTTAACACATAATAAATACACTTTATGCTATACTTTCCAAGTAACTTACACTTGTATACTTCCACAAACTAGTCATCTAATCTTACGTTATATTACAAGTAACTTGTCAATTATTTTTGTTCTCAATTTAACACATATTATATAAACTTTACAAGTTTCAAGTATTTTATCTAAATTCTACATAAATTTATTATAGATAACGCTATACTTTCCAAGTGACTTATACTTGTATAATTCTACAAACTAGTCATCTAATCTGAAGTTATATTACAAGTTACTTGTCAAGTATTTTTTCTAAATTTAACTTAGGTAACTTATACTTGGTTAATTCTAATATCTAACTAATCAGATGCTATTACAAAGTACTTGTCAAGTATTTAAACATAAAATATTTTTTATTTGAATTTCTCTTTGATGACTGCTGAAAATGTACAATTAATAGGACATAGAAATTAATTAATTTTAGGGGATGAAAAGACATCACAGTGACGCGCCGTGTATTACATTCTAAATTTTACTCTATTTTTTTTTATAATTTTATTATTATTTTCGGTTTCGTTGTGTTTCGTTTTGCAGAAATTCCAGCTTTTGTCTTTGCGAAATTTAATTAAAATAATAGTGCGTCTGGGGATGTGTCAAATATTCGGTACATGAAGAAAATTACGAAAATCCGTCTGGCTTTTCGTACGAAAACGAGACCCACTCGGTCTCATTCTCTCTACTACCCCAGTGGATTTTAGCATAGTTTTAATTAGCAAATCTTTTGTTACGACCGTTTTATGTGCTCAAATCCAGCTTTGTAAAGGAGTAAATCTTACGTAATATTATTTCCAAAACTGTTACGCATAGTTTTAATTAACTTTATTAAATTCTAGCTTTTTCTTTCATTAATTTGTAAATTATGAACAAATTATTAAAACTGTCATAAAAGAAACGTTACTATTTTAATTTACTCACATTCGTTTACTTTTGAGGTTATATTACTTTTAATATAATATTCGTATAGTAAGAATTATACAATTTTATTCTACATTTAATTTTGTTATAGTGAAATCAAAGAGAAAAAATTACTGACTTAGAAACAACAAACATTAATAACATTTATAAATTATGTAATTTTTCTTTCAAAATAAAAAAGTTTAATACTTTTTGTATCAGCTTTATTTACGAAGTATAAAACTACTCGAAACTAAAAGCAGATTGTGTCAAAATAATATTTATATCCATAGAAAATCGATTCAGCTCTTTCGTACTTCACGCTTAAACCTCGAATATTACGAGTATTTTCTACTGAAAACAAATCGTAAAATCCACATGTCTCTGTTAATAATTAACATTTCATAACAATTATTATATGAAAATACGCACAATTTATGATTGATTCTTATGTGAAAATAAAATATGTAAAAAGTTTTATAGATTATTTAGTTATTAAGAAAAAATAAAATAAAAATTGTAATCTTAAATGAAAATAAATTAAATTTGCCTCAATCGAAAAGTTGTAGTTATGGTTTTAATATTCAAATTATGATATATTTAGCATTAGTTATTTCACTAAAACAAATTTGTTTTCTTATAATAGATGAACAGTTTACACCACAAATTTTTGAGTAGATTCGTTGGAAAGGTGATACTTTTATCTTTAATATGCATATAGATTTATTTAATTAGTGTTCGTAAATAATGAGTAATTAAATAAAACGTGGAGACAGAACATTTGGAAATTTGACAGTTTATTACAGAATGTTATCTAATTATTAATTTTAACTTCGGCAGCTTATAATAGATGAACCGTATAAAGTACATATTTTTAAGTAGACTCGTTGGAAAGGTGACACTTTTGACTTTAATATATATATTGATTCATTTAATTAGTGTTCGTAATTAATGAATAATTAAATAAAACGTGAAGATAAAACATTTTGAAATTTGGCAGGTTATAATAGATGATCGGTATAAAGTACAGATTTGTGAGTAGATTCGTTGGAAAGGTGAGACTTTTGTCTTTAATATACATTTTGATTAATTTAATTAGTGTTGGTAATTAATGAGTAATTTAATAAAAAGTGGAGACAGAACATTTGGAAATTTGACAGTTTATTACTGAGTGTTATCTAATTATTAATTTTAACTTCGGCAGCTTATAATAGATGAACCGTATAAAGTACAGATTTGCGAGTAGACTTGTTGGAAAGGTGATACTTTTGTCTTTAATATACATATTGACTGATTTAACTAGTGTTCGTAATTAATGAGTAATTAAATAAAACGTGGAGATAGAATAATTTGAAATTTGACAGTCTATAATAGATGAAGGGTAAATAGCACAGATTTATGAGTAGACTCGTTGGGAAGGTGAGACTTTTTTCTTTAATAAACATATTGATTCATTTAATTAATGTACGTAATAATTGAATAATTAAATAAAACGTGGGGGTGGAACAGTCTGAAATTTGACAGTTTATTATGGGAGAAGTGTATTTAAAATTTGGCTCTTAAAAGTAACTTTTATTCATTTATTAAGTCGCCTTGCTCAGTTTTCTTAACTGTAACGAATCTCCTTAATTAATCTTATTTAATCATAGAAGAACAAGAAAAAAAGAGCGAGTAGGAATTATGAAGGTAATAAATCAAAATAAACTGAATTATATTAATTCGTGCGTCTGTTTTTCTTTGTTCTCCTCATAATGGACGGAATAAAAACCACAGCCAAAAGAAAAAAATATATATAAAGAAAGTGAGAGTTAATGTCTCGGTGTTAATAACGGAGTTAATGCAATAATAAAGTAAAAATGTCGTAAAGTTAAAAAAAAATGTTGATGGAAGATGTACGTAGGGATATAAAATAAAGGGTAATAATAAAGCGGAGACGGGATGAAATGGAAGATGGAATAATGCGTGTGCAAAAAGAAAATGAAATAATGGAAGGAGGTAATAAGCGGTCTCAAATTGAAGAAAATAAAATGGTAAAGGGTAATAAACTTAGGGGAAGGTTTTTTTTCTTATGAATGGACGGAATTGTGGAAATGATGAATGAAAATGAGGAAGAAAAGGGATGCAATGGAATGAAAACAGGAAAAGACGAAAGAAATGTAAGGAAAATTGGATGAATGAATGTATTTAAATATATGAGGCAAGAAAAATATGTTAGTTTTTGTCTCATAAATCGCTGTAATTTTTAGACATTTATCAAGAAATTTGTTATCTAAATAATATAGTATAGTTTTGTAACAAATAAAATTTCATGTTTTAAAGATATTTATCTAAAAATTTCATTAAATTTTTAACAAAAATTTAAAATAAAAACACTTGAAAACTTTCTTAAAAAAAACTTATAAAAACATCAATTTTTAAGGATTTGAATATACATTGTAATATAATATGAGAATGTGATCCATCATTTTTATATTACGTTAAAATTACATAATTTTTAATTGTAAACAAATTAAATTAATTTTTCAATAAAAAAAAATTATGAAAAATTTACAAAAACTTATCAGTAAACTAATTAATTATAAATGAATATATATAAAAAAAGAATTATTTTTTTAATTAATCCAGGATAATCATGAAAACGTATATAAAAGGATGCAAGTAATAATAAAGAAAAAAAAACTAAAATATTTAATTAAGAAATCCATAAGATTCTAATTAAATTTTTGCTCCGAGGTGGAAAGGGTCGAAACAATGGTTTTTCAGGTATGAGCAGATTCTAATTATTATAATCCAATTAATAAACAACTTATTTTTTTCTCTAGCGACGTTTTCTGAAAGGTTTTGCAGATTTATATGAAAAGAGAGACAAAAAAATTATGATTTAGAAAAAAAATTAAAAATTATGTAAAAAGCGTGGATGGAGCTTTATTCTGTTGATGCTGCGGATTATTTTCAAGCTCCGTGAATGGAATATTAAAATTAATTAGTTGAGTGGAAATTCGGTTATTAAGTTTGAGGAATTCTTAAGAAGATTTCGATAAAGTTCGTTATTTTATTATTCTCAAACAACAGCATTAAATATTTTGTGTTTTATAGTATAAATTAAGTATAAGAAATAGGTAAAAGTTAGTTTCAGTAAAAAAGTTTAAATTTTCAATGAAAAAAATAACGTTTTGTTATGGTTGTTGGGAAATTATATTTTACTTCATTGGTTCATTGACAAATGTATGGAAAATCTTCTAATTATGCTGAGATTATGTGACCAAATTTACTAGCTAGATTTGTTGGTTGCTTGAATTTATGTTTTGATGTGAAAATTATCTAAAAAAAAACCTAATATTTTCGTTAATTATATAATAAAGTTCAATATATTGCATATTTGTTGAATTTCTTTAAAAAAAATGAAACCAAAGAAGTATTTTTGTATTAAACAAACTATTAACAAACTTCTATAATGAAATAAATAAAAAATGTTTAATTAAAAAAAAACTAAGTTTATTTATCTATAAAAATATACATGTACAAAATGTTAAACTAACTATTTTTTTTACAACTTAAATTAAATACTTTTTAGCTTAGTTTTATATAAGAAAAGCGGAGGTAAAGGTAACTCAGTTAACGAAAATCAGTTAACGTTCCTCCATTAAAGCTTTGTGCATAGTTTTTTTTACGTCATCTCGTTTTCTTGCTCAATTTTGTATTCTTCCTTTTGTAATATATAATAATTTAAAGCCATTTGAATAAATACTAGATGATTCTATAAATCTACGAATCTGGAAGAATCGATTTCTTGCTGGAAGTTTCAGCTGGAATATCTTTTCCACTGTTTCTGTAATATCCAGAATAAGCTAAGTTCTGCGCTTGATTTGGTGAATCCCTGAAGGTTAATCCTTTATGACTGTTGTAGTCATCATAAGATGATTGCTCGTAATGATTGGTGAAAGTTGGTTGTTCTCTGAAGTGTTGTTGCTGATGATAACCAATTCCTGCTGGTGAGTATTGAGGAACGACGTGACCGTGAGATCCGTAACCACCGAAAGCCGATTGGAAATCAGGTTTGCAGAGCTTGAAGTAAGCAATTGCACCTGGTATGATGATAGCTAAGAATCCTAAGAATTTCTTGAACGAAGCCAATCCCAAGATGAGAGGCAAGAACAGCAGAAGCTTAAGCTTGAAGATCTTCAATACCAAAAGAAGAGGGATGAACAATTTCTTGAGCTGCTTCCTCTCTAAAAAAAAATCATATAATTAATCAACTGAATAGAAGTTTACTTTAAATCTTAACGTACTGAATAAAGTGTCCTTTTTATCTTCAATTATATCGATTTCATCGGCGATTTCATCGACGAATCTTGGTGAGTAACGTCCACGTTCGGTGACTTCGTTGTCGAAATCGATTTCGAAAGCTGTCGATTTCATGAATTTCTCCACCTGAAAATTAGTTTTAGTTAAATTGATGTAATTATTTGTAATAATGATGATATTGGTTTTACCTTTCTCAGAGCGAATTTAACAAGTTGATCCCATTCGGGTTCATCGGATCTGGGACTTTCCGAGTACTCGTAATTCTCGTGGACTAATTGTCTTAATTGGGTTTCGGGCATCTTTACTATCCTTGCGTTTTCACTTAATTGGTATATAGGCTAAAACAAACAAAAAATAGGAAACATTATTAATCTGTAATGCATTTTAGTAATTAATTATGATGAATTGATTTATTGGTAGTTTTTTAATGTTAATGGTGAGGAAATGTGTCTGTAATACATGTTAATTAGTTGTAAGATGATGATTGTTGTTGTTCTAATGTTGAAATTAGTACAAATAATGTGTCTCTAATGCACTATTATTACTTGTAAATTAATAACATGAATGTTGATGTACTAGTATTGTAAATAAGTATAAAATGTAAAATGATGATTTTCTAATGTTGGAAATAAGTAAAACAAATGTGTCTGTAATGCACTTCAATTACTTGTAAATTAAGATGATGAATGTTCATAGATTAATGTTGTAAATAAGTAAAAAAAAATGTGTCTGTAATGCACTTTAATTATTTGTAAATGAAGATGATGAATGGTGATGTTCTAATGTTGAAAATGAGTAAAACAAATATGTCTGTAATGCACTTCAATTACTTGTGAATTAAGATGATGAATGATGATGTTCTAATGAGTAAAAATGTGTCTGTTATGCATTATATTTATTTGTATGTGAAGATAATGAATGGTGATGTACTAATGTTATAAATAAGTAAAATAAAAATGTGTTTGTAATGATGATAAAAGAGCAAAGCTAGTTTTATCAAAGGAATAAATATTATATCTGTAATGCATTTTAGTACTTACATATGATGGTGAATGATTTTATAGTATTTTCTTTTCAAAATTTCTTGTAAAAATATGACTGTAAGGCACGTCAATTAGTTGTAATCAGTAAACATGTGTCTGTAATATATTTCATTAACTAAGTTTGAATAATTTCGATAAATAAGTATACATTTCACTAAATGTCTATTATTAGATGTGTCTGCAATGCATTTGATATAATTAAATAGGACAAATTTCAATAAAGAAATTTGTCTGTAATGCATTTGAAATTACTAAGTAAGATCACATTTTCAGATCTAAGTGTGTCTGTAATTCATTTGAAATAACAATGTTTGACAAATTTCAATAACGAAGTGTGTCTCTAATACATTTTAAAGATCTAAGTATGATGAATTTCCGTAATTAAGTGTATCTGTAATGCATTTGAAATGACTAAGTTTGACAAATTTCAATAAATAAGTATATCTGTAATCAATCTCAAATAAGTAAGTATGACGAATTTCAAGAACGAAGTGTGTCTCTAACACATAAAGATCTAAGTATGATGAATTTTCGTAACTAAGACACGTTACAGACAAACGCATTTGAAATAACTAAGTTTGAAAATTTTCAATAAAAAAGTGTGTCTGTAATGCATCTGTCAATAACTAAGTTAGATGAATTTTCATAACTAAATGTGTGCATTTAAAATAAGTAAATCTAAGGATTAATCAAGTATGTCTGTAATGCATTTAAAATTCCTAAGTAAGATCAATTTTCGGAACTAACTGTATCTGTAATGCATGTAAAGTAACAATGTTTCACAAATTTCAATAAAAAGATGTCCGTAATCAATTTCATATAAGTAAGTATGATGAATTTCAATAACCAAGTGTGTCTAATATATTTTAAAGATCTAAGTATTATGAATTTCCGTAACTAAGTGTGTCTGTAACGCATTTGAAATAACTAAGTTTAAATAATTCCAATGAAGAAGTATGCCAGTAATGCATTTGCAATAAGTAAGTTAGATGAATTTCCATAACTAAGTATATCTGTAATGCATGTCAAATAACTATGCAGGATGAATTTCATTAACAAAGTGTATCTGTAATACTTTTGATATAGCTATGAATAACTTGAAAAACAAATTTATATTATAATGCTTCTTATATTTGAAATTCTCGTAGAAATGTACTCGAATCCAATTGTAATATTTTTCTTAAGGAAATGCAAATAAATCTTTGATAATTGCTTTAGTCCGGAAGGACAATAAATAAGGAAGATTGATACAGTTTTTATGTGTAATATGTGACCGTAAATTTGGTTCCTTCCTTCCGTTTAATGGTCATCCTCCTACGCTTCTAACGGTCAACTTTTCCACTAAATAATCAGCCTCTTCCATCCCTTATTACAAAAAAACCCTCATCTTCTCCCAGAAATAAGTAACGTCCGCAAAACTTCACCTAATCTCTTATCCAAAGCAAACATTTAATAACTTCACCCACGCAGATCATCTGCATCTGCGTTATGAAAGTTCTGTTTACACAACTTATTAATACATCTCGTGTCTCGTGTACACTTTCACTTTCCCTTTTTTTCTCAAGTCTAAATATATTAGTGTACACTTTTCCTCTCAGTTTTTTTCCGTTCTTTTTTCTTTCGTTCCGTACGCACGAAGGGATGAAGTATCCCCTCGTGTGGACGCAATAAATCCTCGATGTTTTAGCAGTGAAATCTTACTTTTCCGAAGAACTCGTCGAAGGTTCCCAAGGCTCTAGACTTGAAGCATTCCGCCAAATCCCCGTTCAGGCAATTGGAATTTGATCGCGCCATGTACGGATCCGTCTCCGGTCCTGTTCCCAATCCAATCCAGTCCAATAAATTTTTACCTACAAAGAAAAAATCAATAATTATTTACAAAAAAAAACGTATTTTTTTTTATTAATTTTTTGAATTATCTAGAGAATCGTTAATTTATTTATATATTTTATGATTACATCAAAAGCGCTTTTTAATTACGCATCTTTTGATATAAATACAGTTCCATAATATTAATTATTAATCAAGATATGCATTTTTTTTTCATTTTCATTTAATGCCTTTACGTTTTACTTAATTACTCATTAACCACTTACGACAATTATATCATCGTAGATGCAAATTAAAGTTAAAACTATAATCTTTCTAACTATCATACAATAAATTGTATTATCTCATAGTTTCCTGTAATAAACCTTTAAATTTTCATAAAAAAAATTAACAACTTTCGTATTTCTTTCATCTACATAAAAAAATCGACTTCAGATATATATCTGTTATTAATTCAGGTCAATGTTATAAAACTTTATATAACTGATGACCAAAAGCAATTACGTTTCGTAATCTTCTTACGGTAATGTTTAACAATAATTAACATTCAATGTGTATCATCGTTTGAAATTTTCGAGTAAACACATGATTTGCATTTCGGAATAATATTTAGATTTAGATTGGTTTGTGTGTGCAGTGAGGATTATTGGAGTTTACGTTTACAAGATTTATTACACCGTACGTACACTTCCAAGATATATTCTCAAATCGCATTTAAATCCAATCTGATTTATTGAGTGTGCGTTAGGTAAGATTTTGTAGTTTATGAAAACACCTGTGTTTTCTGAACGATTTCTTATAATTAATTTGAGAAAAATGTTAGCAAAAATATTTATAAATTTAAACCTTTTTAACAATTATGAAAATTATTTGTTATAATTTCAAAAAGTAACAAATTGTTAGCGAATAAATAAATAAAATTTGCTGTAAAATTTATTACTTAATTTTGTCTTCTGATGAAAAAAAAATAACGTGTTATGTTGATATTATACAATTTATTCTAAACAAAAAAAAATATGTGTGTCAGTAGTCGAATATTATGTTTATTTCCGTTGAAATTTGAACGAAAAAATGAACCGTTACTACATAAATTTTAGAATGTCGATTGAATTGATCACAAAAATTCTACGTTTCATCAATGTGACTTGAATAACAAAATTGAAATTATAATTCTTGAAACTTTAATTATTCGATATGAAAAATATTAATAAAAATGTATAAATAAATAAAAATAATATAAAACAAAGACTTTAAGGAAAAATTTAGCAAATTTGATGACATAGCTATGATTTTATTAAATTAGCAACTTTTTAATGAAGAAAGTGAAAATATTTACGTAATTTTTTTCGACTGATACATTTTGTAAATAAGCTACATTAATTAGTGACTAATTATTTTAATATTATTAATAATTACGTAACTAAAATTTGTATTTTTTTGCAAAAAAAAAAGTAAGAAATTGAAGAATTGGTGATATAATTAATGATTCATTGAAATTAATTAATTGGTGGCATTTTATTGAATCATAAACTTCTAAAATTATGAAATACATGTTTATTTTCATGAAATTTCATGATTTTTTTTATAATTAGTAAAGTGTAGAAAAATTACGTAATTTTGTAAATAAATAATGCTTATTGACTAAATCCTGAATGTTTTCTTAATTAAACTATGATGTAAGTAAAATATATGTTTTTGCAAAAAAAAATGTAGTATTATTTGTTATTGTTTTGAGTTATGAATTTTCTGTGATTATCGATTAATAATTACATTTTTTTGTCTAAATTAATAAAAAATATGCGTGAATTTATTTTATAATTGAAAATTCAAATTTAATGTAATAATCAATATTGTAAAATCAAATAAGTAAATGAAGGAAGTTATTTAATAAGAAAAGTAAAAAAAAATAAGTGTAAAATACGGAGAAATCGTTGTGATGCTACGGATGTTCGTGATGGTACTGACCTTGTCTTTGATCCTGACCATTGGGTTGCTGACCATGGCAAGATCGCAGCGCCACAGCGAGAACTAACGCCACTATCCTCATCTGAACCATCTTCATTTTCAAACAAATATAATGAATACCCTTTGAAAACCGTTTGCTCTTCGAACTTGTCTGAGGAAGAACTGGATGGTTGCCCGATGTGCGCTAACCACTAGGTCGTCTAACTGTATTCACGCGCCGTCCGTGAAGAGACAAGACACACACCACACGCAAGATGCAAGAAGAGGTGGTTCGAGTGCGAAAAAGGAGCTTGACTTGGAATGGTCTTCCGTTCGTTCCGACCATGTGTTTTATACGATGAGCGAAAGAATCAGACGAAGACGTCATCCGTCTGCTTGGTGGTGGCTCGACATAAGGGATATTCCCAGTTGGGTAACAAGATTACACACAAGTATTGTGAGCGAGTGAAAGTGGACTTCTGCAAACCATTCAGTCCAGGATTTCGATCGAGGATCATTGCACTCGGCGCATAATCTTTCTTTCCTTATTCAGTTTCAAACGCCCACCATTCAGCAACAAATTTAAAACACTTACATTTCACCGTTTTAGGACTAAAAGATTACATACAAATTGCTGTTATTTTGTCAAAATAATGTTAGAAACTAATTTGTTAAATTGATTTTACTTGTAGTCAATTTACATTGTTTATTTGTTTATTGTTAATTTACAAACAATTTTGATTACAGGCGTTATTTTCGTAAAACAATACTAATTATCTATGGGATAAAACTAATTTGTTAAATATATTGCAATATTACATAAATATATATAAAAAAAACTAATAAATTAGCGTAAAAGTATATTTATCACCCGATTTACACGATAAATATGTTCCTGAGAAAATCTAAATTGTAACTTTTTGATTGTAAAATCGTGTAAATCGAAAAGTATGCAAAATTATCTTAACCGTTTTTTTTGGTTATTTTCAACATTTACATTTTTAAAACCGTTTTAAAGCGACAACGTGTAAAGAAAATACCGTGTTAAACAAGGGATAAGTTATTTTCAACATTTACATAAATCCGTGATAAAGCGAAAACGTGGAAAATAGGTTATTTTCAACATTTACTTTTTAAACCGTGTTTAAGAGAAAACGTGTAAAAAAGTACCTTGTACAACGATAGGTTAATTTCAACATTTACTTTTTAAACCGCACTAAAGCGAAAACGTGTAAAGAAAGTACTTTGTACAACGAGGGTTAGATTATTTTCAACATTTACATTTTTAAAATCGTGTTAAAGCGAAAACTTGTAAAGAAAGTACCCGATTTACAAGGTAAATATGCGACTGAAAAAATCGAAATTGTAACTTAAACGAGGGATAGGTTATTATCAACATTTAAATTTTTAAAACCGTGTTAAAGCAAAAACGTGTAAAGAAAGTACTTTGTATAACGAGTGATAAGTTATTTTCAACATTTACTTTTTAAACCGCGCTAAAGCGAAAACGTGTAAAGAAAGTACCTTGTACAACGAGGGATAGGTTATTTCAACATTTACATTTTTAAAACCGTGGTTAAGAGAAAACGTGTAAAAAAAAGTACCTTGTACAACGATAGGTTAATTTCAACAGTGTTAAAGCGAAAACTTGTAAAGAAAGTACCCGATTTACAAGGTAAATGTGTTCCTGAGAAAATCGAAATTGTAACTTAAACAAAGGATAGGTTATTTTCAACATTTACATTTTTAAAACCGTGGTTAAGAGAAAACGTGTAAAAAAAAATAGTATTTGTATATGACCAATATTTCTAAATAATTTGAAATAAAAAAATATTAAATTTATCAATAATATGAACAAAATTTATTTGTATTATTAAAATAAATACAAACAAACATAGAATGATAAGAAAATATATGAATAATTCTTCATTATAAACCAATAAATAATATTGAAATATGTGTGAAACTTTGAATTTTTTGTATAACATTATGTTTCTTTTAATTAATTTTATTAATTATTCTATTTTTTAATTATTTCATGCAAGAAATTTTATAAAATAATCATACACACATTAATTTTATATTCCGTGCCTTCAAAACAAGATTCACATTTCTATTACTTCATTCAATGTGAATTAAACATGTTGTAATTATTTGTATATTATTAATTATTCATTTCTTATAATTTTCTTTTGTAATAAATATGCAGATTTTCCCATTTTTTTTATATTTAATAAATAAATTTTACATACTTATTTCTCGTCGAAAGAAATAATAAATTTTGTAAATAAACACTGCTTATTGACTAAATTCTTAATATTTTCTTAATTAAACAATTATGTAAGTAAAATATATATTTTTTGTAAAAAAATGTAATAATATTTGAGGTAAGAATTTTCAATGATTATCGATTAAAAATTACATTTCTTTTCGAGTTTTTTTAATCAAAATTGTATATGAATTGATGATATAATCAAAGATTCATTAAATTTTAAGTATTTGCTAATACTTCATTCAATGTAAACTAAACATGTTCTAATCATTTTTAAAAAAATCTACAAATTTTCTCAGTTTTTTTATATCTAATTAATAAATGAAATATACATATTTTCTACGATAATTTGGTGATTATTTTAAGAAATATATACTAAAATTTCTTGAAAATATAATAAGTAATTAGTCTTCTTTATTAGTTTTTATAATTAATTACACTTTTATTGATTTCTTTGTAATATTTTGATTTTGTGATGAAAGTAAGAGTGAAATTAGTCAGATCAAAATTGCCAGTATTCAATTTCACAAAGAATATAACTGCACTTTCTACAGTTTATAGTACATTCACTAAACATATCACAAATGTATTTTTATTACTGTTTTAGCTCTTCCTTCTAAGAATTCATTAAAGATTTACAATTATATAAAGAATTAGTCATATTTGTAATTCCAAAAATTGATTAATTACAATTATATAACTGTATTTTTTTGGCGATTTTTTTTTTCAGAAAAAGATTTAAATTCTTATTAAAGCATATTTTTTGATATATTATAACCTTTATTGTACTAAAAAAATGAATTTTTAATTTATAAATTTCTTTTATAAATAAAAATTTTACTCAGGAATAATTTTTTTGCAAAAATGTAATTTAATACTTATATTTGTAAAGTAATTACCAAATTTCATTTTGATAAATAGTATAAAGTAACTCATGAATGAAATATATAACTTAAAAGTAGTTGAAACTGCTGAAAAACGTAATTTGAATACACGAAAGTAAAAATAATAATATGAAAAGTAATTGGTTTAAAATGTTTAGTAGCAAAACACATTAATGAAATCCAATATTAAAAATTGTTATTTACACAAAAAACGAATGAATTCAATTAATTTCTTTGGTTAATGGATAGTTGTTGTAATGTAGTAAACAATAATTTAATTGTTTACATAACATCAATATAATTTTAGTGTGTATGTGCAGTGGCTTTTCGAAAACGGATTTGGTTTGTATCAATAAATTTGCAATTTACATGTACTGACGCTGATTCAGTTTCATAAAACAAACAAACATACGAAATCGATTATCGAAATGGAATTATGCAAAAGCGTTAAATAAATTCAACGCTCGTAGCGGACAAATTATTTAATGGATTACGAAATTTTTGCTAGAAGAATCGGGGCCTTTCGGATGAGTCAGATTTGTTTTTGTCGTGCGGAGAAAGTTCCTACGGTCAAGATCCGGTTCTTCGTAATGTTGTTGTACTCGGAAATTGTGTGTGGAAAGAAAGGCATCGTCTATGTTCATAAGACCTTCGTTACGTAAATTTTGTAACTTACCGATGTCATAGTGCTAACTAATTTATCCGCTGATGAAACATATTTACTTTTTTAATTGAAAATTTACAAATGAATTAGTAATTAAGTTTAATTTTTTTTAAGAAAAGTTAAGGTTTCTTAAGGAAAGTTAAAAAACTTGATGAAACTTGAGAAAAGTTACGGAACGTTAAAGAAACTTGAGAGAAGATGAGGGAACTTAATGAAACTTAATGAAACTTAATAAACTTAATGAAACTTAATGAAACTTAATGAAACTTAATGAAACTTAATGAAACTTAATGAAACTTAATGAAATTAATGAAACTTAATAACATTTAATAAGAAACTTGATAAAAAACTTAATGAAACTTAATGAAACTTAATGAAACTTAATGAAACTTAATGAAATAAATTTAATATAAATTTAAAAATTTGACTTTTAATTACAATGAATATAAAAACAAATCCTTTTTAAAATGCAAACGATTTCGCAAATCTTGAATTATCAATAAGTGAAAGAAAATATCGAAATAACTATAAAGAAAAAGCAATTACGAAAGAAATGATCGTGTAATTCTTGGGTTTGTTATGGCTCGTTGCATTGTGCTTCAACGTCGTACGTGATTTTTGAAATACTGTAAACATAAATATCGAATCGTTTGTTTAGAGAAACGCGAAACTCTTGGAAATGCAATAGCTAAAACTTTATCAAACAAAAAAAATAATACAACAACAACAACAGAAACATTAATAGCGCACCTCGTCCGTCGTCCGCAAGAAGTATCGAATGAACACACGTGTGGGTATATATAAAGCAGTCAGCGAGGAATGCAAATTTAGTTATTCGCAGTCGCTCGTCTACGCCGGATCACCAAAGTTTCTCTAAGTACAAAATTTTGAGTGAAATAATCCAAAGAAATGGATACTCATTTCCTTCGCAAACAACTAACGCAGATCATTAATGCTCATAAGCAGTACACGAAGAAGCAGATGGACGAAATCGTGGAAATGCTCACATCCATCGACGAAGCCATACAGGTGCAAAAAAACGTGATGAAAACCGACAAAGATGTTGATGACGTGATGCACTTCCAGAATGGAAGAATCAACAATTTGACTCTGCTGAATCGACAGAAATCCAAGTTGCATAAAGCTCTCTCCAAGCGCTCGAAGCGACCTCCGTCTCCCGCTAGAAACTATGAAACTCCCATAGAAACGGGTTCACCCTCGAGTTCTGTAATGAACATGAATTATCAAGATTCGTGCGGATCTTCGAGACATCGTAATCACGGTTGGCAGTCTCCGCCAATGGAAAGAATGGATCAGCAGACGTCGACGAACGATTTGGAAAGTTGCTATACGAATAACGCTAGCTTGGATCGCTGGGATTTGGATGTTAAGTCGCCGAAGATCGAGTGTCAAGAGGATATCAATATGAGCGCAACGCAGAGTCAAGCAGGATCCACGAAGTTTGAGTTGACAGAGACTGATCTCATGTACACTGACATGTACAAAACGATCAGATGCATTTCAAACATCTCAGATGACGAAAACAGCGATTGAAAAACAACAATTTTCATTCATAAACTTACATTATTCATTACTATTATTACAACTTTTATAAAATATACACATTTTATTATCCATTTTATATCAAACAATTCTATTAATTAAATATTCATTTCTATACAATCAATTTTGACAAATTTATAAATAAAATCAATGCAAAAAAAAATAATTTTTGTCAAGTAAAACTTCTTTACTAATTCTCTTTTATATAATCAATAATTATATTTTAAACTATACACTTTTAATTAACGAATGTATCTTAATCATAACTATTAATACTAATTACAAATTATATAATTAACACAACTATTTAAAATAATTTGAGTTTAAAAAGAAAATTCTGTAATTAATTATTTTTCACTTAATTATTCACGTTTTATTTATCGAATTTACATTAATCATCAGAACTATTGTTACAAATTATTAATAATATAAAAAAAACTTATAAAAACTTATTAAAAAAAATCATTAAATCTTTGAAATAATTAAATTAAATTGAGTTAAAAATAAACATTTTCTATATAAATTAATTAATATGTTTTTTTTAATGTAAAATAACGTGTTTAATCAATAATTAATATAAATGTATTAGTATTAATATAAATGTATTATTAGTTTTAAGCAGAATTGAACAATCAGTTATATTTGCATTAATCCATTTATTTTACTTAAGAATTTGTCTTTCTATAATAAGAATATGTTTAAGTATGTTTATATTTTAAGTTTTCTTTTACTAACAATAAAATTATTATCTTATTAAACTTTGTACTTGCTTAAACAAATAAATATTATTAGTATGAATATATTGTATGTAATTTTATTATTTCACCTTTCTACTCAATGTTTTACTGTTTTTATACTAAATTTGTTTCATTCAAATTAAATTTAGTTTAAAAAGAATTTCATCTTTACATTTTGTTAGTTTATTTGCAAAAGATTAATGCAATGAAAGAGTAAATATTGCAGATTATTTCAATTTCCCTTCACAACAATATTCTCATATGAATCATACAACTGTAAATATAAACATTTACGTTCAAAATAATCGCATTTCTAAGATTAAAGTAATCAAATTTCATACACATTAGCTTATTTTTTTGATGATGACAATTTTATTTATCTTTCATTAACTGGTAAATATTTAAATTTTTTTTTCAATTAATAAATATTTAATTGATTAAAACATTGAGTAAAAAAACATTAATACTTTAAAGTTTATTTGAATCCAATTGAAATATTGAATCTGTTTTTATTAAGTTTTTGGTTCAAAAATTATGAAAGAAATCTATGAAATATTTCCTTTTTTTGTATTTGCTAAGAAATTTTAGTTTTAATTAACGAAAACGTATAGATTACGTATTAAAACTTGATCAACTTTAAGAAAATTATTGATTTCTTAAATATTTTAAAAGAAAAAAAAAATATTTAATTTTTGTATATTTGAAGAGATTTCATTTTCAATTGATTATTTGTATAATAAAACTTATTAATCACAATTAGAAACGAAAACTTTTCCTATAATTATTGAACTTTTTGTTTAATGAAAATGGTTGGGAAAAAAAACTTTTTTAAAATTTCATTGGAATTTGAGTATTATTGCTTAACTCTAAGATAAATAATAATTTCTTCCTTTAAATATATTAAAAATTCATAATTTAATTGGAAATCAAACTTTGCTTTACTTTCTGAGTTAATATTGAATTTTTTGATTAAATTATTTGAAGAAAATTGTTACAATTAAAGTCAATTGATTATTTGTATAATAAAACTTATTAATCACAATTAGAAAACGAATATTCCTTTACTTGTCGTATAATTATTGAACTTTTTGTTTAATGAAAATGGTTGGGAAAAAAAAACTTTTTTAAAATTTCATTGGAATTTGAGTATTATTGCTTAACTCTAAGATAAATAATAACTTCTTCCTTTAAATATATTAAAAGTTCATAATTTAATTGGGAATCAAACTTTTCTTTAGTTTCTGAGTAACTATTGAATTTTTTGATTAAATTATTTAAAGAAAATTGTTACAATATTGTTGAAATACATTGTTAAAAGTATGTATTGTACACCTTTATGAACTAAAATCCTCAATAAAAAAACAATGTAATTATTTCGAGAAATTGATTGTGTTATCGCAGAAGAAATATGCAAACAAAGGATCATTAAGATTAATGTACAAACCTTGGGTTTCAAACGAAAATAAATAGTTAATAAAAAGCTTTGCTGCTGCATTTTCTGCAACCCAACAACATAAACATCAACGCTCGTAAACAGGAAACAGGTCACGTGGCAACAGTATTAAATGAACGATAAACTGAAAGAAACACTCAAACCACTTCGCAAGCTCAACTCAAAAGCAGTGCTCATAAGTAATTTGCTGATGGAACCTGCAGAACAATCCGAAGAGAAACGCTCGAATTTCGGTGTCGTTTCATTCAAAATTATGTCAACTCACGAAGACACGATAAACTTCACCGTCGACGTCGAAGTTCGAATCTCTTACATTGACGAGCTGAAGAAACGAAGAGACGATGAGAAAGATAAATCCGTTCCCGAAGAATCTGCTAAAGTTAAAGATGGTGATGCTGATGATTCATCATCGTCTTCGTCTTCTTCGGATGATAGTGTTTTCGCTTCCTCCGAGATTCCGGAATGCAAGAGACAGCAGTCAATCAGTTTGGATGAGAATCCGATAAGCGATGATAGCAGTTCTTCTGGAAGCGACGGAAGATTCAAGAAACGGTTTAAAGTTATGCGTCAAGGGGAGCTTCAGACGATGGAGTTATCTGGTAGCATTGTCAACATTCAAGTACTGGATAAAGAAACTTAACGACGTTATTTAATACAATTTGTATCTAACCTAAAAAAAACATAACCTGATTTATTGTAACCTACAATGACATAACCTTAGAAACACTTAACCTAAAATATTATCATTCTGTTTTGTCACTGTTTTGTCGTGTCCTGTTCTATTTTATCATATTATATTTTGTCCTATACTGGTGAGCTCTGTTTGGTAATGGAACCAAACGAAGTAAATTCAATATCCAAACATTTGAAATTTTATTATAATAAACAAAAAAAGTATTATTTTTCAGCTATTTTTCAACGTTTTTAACAAATTATTATATAATTTTTGTTTAATTTTCAATTAAAAAAAATCTGTAATTTGTAAACGTTGTAATTATTTTAATTTTGTAATTGTAATGCAAAGTTATTAATTATATTAAATTTAATGTCTTTTTTAGTTTTTTTTTTATTTTTTTCCTAAAACTTAGTAATTAAATAAATATATAGAAAAAAAGATTCTATTCTAATAAGTATAATCTATTTTGAGACTGCAGAAATTAATTAATTTTGTATTGAAAAAAAAATGACAAAATTGTAATATTAATTTTCACTAAATAAGTTACAAAAAAATCCTCTTTTATTTGATTAAATAAAGTGCTTTAATTAGTCAACGTTTTGTCAAAGTCAAGTAAGTATTTTCTTTACAAATGTTTGTGATTCACTTTACAAAAGATGAAATGAAACCAAACATAAACACATAATATTATTAATAAATATTTGAGATAAAAATAATTGTTGATTGTTGTTTCATTTTGATAGAAATTTGATAACATTTAGGTGACGCATAGATTTTTAATTATGAGTAAGTATTATTAATGATAATATTTATTCCAACAGTACAAAAAACTCAATAACATAATAAAAATAAAATAAAAAGTTAATTGTTACAAAGGATTATTGACTATAGATCTATGGACTTAAGTCACTTTCAAAATAATCATGAAAGTATATTTGGTTGCAGTTTGGAGTTTGATTGAATTTATAAAAGTAGTAGTTTTTGTTTTAAAAAATGAACAAAACAAAATATATTCAAAAGATTCATAATTATTATAAAATATACTTTAATATTGATCATTAAACATGCGAGTATATTTGATTGCATACAATGAGATAAAACGGAAAATAATTATTTGAATTTTAGTTGAACTTATAAAAAAAAAACTATAAGAAATATTTGTTTTCATTCAATGGTTAATAATTTCTATTTTAATAACTAAACGTAATAACAAAATGTAAGTGAATTTGTATAGTATTTTGGGTTGCATATAATGAGCTTTAACAGATAAAAAAAATAATTGTTCTAATTGATGATAATAATAGTTTTATATATTTTTTTCATTCGAATTATATTTAATTCCTATTAATTATAAGTGTTTCGGTTTGCAAAACAATTTATAATAATTATTTGAAAATGTAAATATTACACAATTTTAATAGAAAATATATAAAAAAAAAAGTAATTTCTTCTTCTAGATGAAATTTTTGTAATCCATATTAGTAATATATTTTATTAAAATTCAAATTAATTCGAAAAATATCCATTTTCGAGTCCCACGTTGGTCGCCAAAATTTAATAAATAAAATAGAAAATTAAAGTTTAAGAAAATATCAAAAAAAATAATAGTAATTTTCATAAACATTCAGTTTTCTTTTTAGTAAAACGTAAAAACAAAATATGTGTTTCAAAATATGAAATATTGACTAGTAATTTTCAGAAAGTCAGTCAGTTGAGTTTACAGTAAAATATATAAAATTGACATGTTTCAAAATATGAAATATTAATTAATAAATTTTACCAATTTTCAGTTTTGTTTAACAAAAAATATTGAAAATTAAAGATTTTGAAAATAACAAAAAAATAATTAGTAATTTTCATAAAATTTCAGTTTTATTTTTAGTAAAACATAAAAACAAAATATGTGTTTCAAAATATGAAATATTGTCTAGTAATTTTCAGAAAGTTTCAGTTTTCTTTTCATTAATATATACCAAATGAAGCGTTTTATAATAAGAAGTATTGATGAGTAATTTTCATAAAATTTCAGTTGTGTTTACAGTAAAGTATACAAAATTGATATGTTTGAAAAAATGAAATATTAGTTAATAATTTTTACCACTTTTCAGTTTAGTTTAACAAAAAAATATTGAAAATTTAAGATTTTGAAAATAACAAAAAAATAATTAGTAATTTTCATAAAATTTCAGTTTTCTTTTTAGTAAAACATAAAAACAAAATATGTGTTTCAAAATATGAAATATTGTCTAGTAATTTTCAGAAAGTTTCAGTTTTCTTTTCATTAATATATACCAAATGAAGCGTTTTATAATAAGAAGTATTGATGAGTAATTTTCATAAAATTTCAGTTGTGTTTACAGTAAAGTATACAAAATTGGTATGTTTCAAAATATGAAATATTAGTTAATAATTTTTACCACTTTTCAGTTTAGTTTAACTAAAAAAAATTGAAAATTTAAGATTTTGGAAATAACAAAAAAATAATTAGATATTTTCATAAAATTTCAGTTTTCTTTTTAGTAAAATATTGACTAGTAATTTTCAGAAAATTTCAGTTTCATTTTCGCTGAAATATAGAATATCTACATAGACAAAACATTTTCAGTGAATTATTCCAATTCCATGACTAAATTGAAACTTAAATTCATAATTTATTTAAAAAAATATATAGTATAATATAAAATTTAGATTTTCAACAATTTAATTTATAGCCATGTATAAAGTGTTGCATACTGTGAGTTGTAACTGATAATATATAATGCATTAAATTGTTGCTCAAAAGCTGAAATAATGATGAATTCTTTGATAAAACTAAACCTAAACCATTTTTTGTTGTTTTTAGAACGAAATTCGTAACTAAATGTCTTTAATTTTTTTAATTAATGTATAGAGAATTGCATAACCGGAAGTGTATAATGTCATCGGGTGCAATGTTTGGAATCGTCCGAAATCGATAGATTCTTCAGCGTTCCTGCAATGAAAATAACACAGCTGAAAAATCAACAGTTGCCGGTTGGAAATTGATTTGCGAAGTGCCTGAGTGCATCGTCATACGGAACGGCAGCACCTGCACACATCAACACCCTTCCACCACCCCCGCGCGCGCTTTTCCGCAACCCCCTGCCAGCATCATCCACGTCCGCATCACCAGAAACGGACGGTGATTTATGTGCCATGCGTTATGATGTGATATTTAGTCGCAAATAAAACAACAGATATCTGACATCCGACATATCTCAGCTGCAACCAAACGCACCGACATTTCACATTTTAACAAACAAAACAAAAACATCAACCCCCTTCGTCTTCAGTAAGTCTCATTTAATATTTGATGTTATTTCCTCTCTCTCTCTCTCTTTCTCACTGTATCTCACTGTATGTATATATTTGTTTTGTCTGTCTGTAATGTTTATGTTGTAAGAGTTGTGTAACCCCTTCCAAACAGGATAAACAAGGCAATTTTGCATGCAATAAATTGCAACAGAGAAATCAATACTGCTACAACGACTCAATAGAAAATTAATAAAAACAAAGCAATTTGACTGTCAGTTAAATTCATAAACAAAACTGTAAATCTAACGCTAATTCGATCATTCAAAACGTCATTTTGTGTGTGTGTTGGGGTTGTTTTTTTTTCTTTGTGCTACGGTAGTCTAGCAACGAGAGCTGCGTTTCCATGGAAACGCAAGGATTACCGGTGGCCCCGGATGACGGTCGCCTTGCAAATTGTACTAATTTCAATCGATTGATGCAACAACATCCATCAACACATTTCATCGCATTAAGTACAACTTGTAATAGTTTCAATCAGGTCTAAACTATTTAATGCCAATCTGAACATGTTCAATATATGATTACTTTTATTAAAAACAATGTGTATTTTCAATTTATTTAACTTTATAACGTTATTAAAACTGTAACGACTTGTCAACTAGAGACAATTAATACAATTTATTATTGGTTTTTCTTAAGTTTCAATTTAATTGGAATAATTTACTTTTGTAGATGTAGATTTTCTATATTTTACTGAAAGGAAAACTAAAATTTTATGAAAAATACTGATTATTTTTTGAAATTTTCAAAAACTTTAATTTTCTATTATTTTTTTTAAACAAAATTATAAATTGGTGAAAATTATTAATTAATATTTCATATTTTTAAAAAACATAAATTTTGTTTATTTTACTGAAAATAGAAATTAAAATTTATGAAAACAACTAATCAATATTTCTTATTTTGAAACATATCAATTTTGTATATTTTACTGAAAAAAAGAACTGAAATTTTATGAAAATTATTAATTCATTAGAAACAATTTTGTACATTTTACTGAATAGAAAACTGAAATTTTGTGAAAATTACTAATAAATATTTCTTAATGAGAAACACTTAAATTTTCTATATTTTACTGAAATTTTATGCGAAATTACTAATCAATATTTCATATTTTGAAACATATCAATTTTGTATATTTTACTGAAAAAAAAAAACTGAAATTTTATGAACATTATTAATTCATTAGAAACACTTAAATTTTATACATTTTACTGAATTGAAACTTTATGGCAAAATATCATTAATATTACATGTAAAATATTCTCAGTAAAATAGAGAAAATCAATATGTTTCAATGACTTTCTATATTCTACTATAATTGAATGAAAATGACTAATCAATATTTCATATTTTGAACCATTTACATAAAATACATACATTTTACATAAAACAAAACTGAAATTTCCTGAAAAAATTACTAATTAATATTTCTTATTTTGAAATACTTTTATTTTCTATACTTTACTAAAACAACAATACTGGAATATAATGAAAAATATTTAGAAATTTTATGAAAATTACTAATTAGTAAAAAACACTTAAATTACTAATTAATAATTCTTATGTGGAAACATTTAAATTAATAAGAAAGAAAAAACATGCAATAACGTATGTTTGTTTAATTAATAATTTCTATCGAAAAACTTTGTAAATTATTGCATTATTATACAAATTATTAATAACGAAGCAAATCCAGCTGCAGTTATAACGTAACAAGAGATTCTACTTAGAAAAAGTACATTTTGAAGCGAGAAAAATGGTTCTCATTAAAAAAATTCTTTCACGTTAATATTAATTTGGATGCGAATAGGGATGAAAAGGAAAAAAAACACTAATGAAGGCAGAAAAATAAGCATAGCCTTCCAGGTTTTAGTTTTAAATCTTTCTATCTCAATTTTGTTTTGTTTCGCTATTCCTTTTGTTGCTGCATAATGATTTGACGTGGATGCGTTTCGAATCGATAGGAGCCCTTTGAATTTGCAAAAGGTCAGAGGTGAAGTGGAAACGGGCAAGCGTAAACTTTGCAGCAGGAGAGGAGACTGTGGAGAAGTTTCCTCACAATTTTGACTGCAAAATTGAAGTCATCATTAACTTTTGCAATTCTTTAATTCACATCACTAAAAATATGATTGTTCAAACTATTATTAGTTAATTAGTGTCTTTTTATGAATAAAATCACATAATTTCTTAGTTTGTAAAGTTTTAAATGTAAAAAATATTGTCTTCATTCTATAAGTTACGTTAAAAAAGGTAAAACAAAAGTTTTGGAGCCCCACGTTGAGCGCCAAAGTTTTTATTTGTTTCATGATAAATTATTACATTGCACGTCCTATTGATTGCAAATGCAGTGCATATTTTATGACGCGGAGAGTTCGCGTATTTACGTTGCATAATTTATAGCATTTCCTTTGTATGCTAAAAGAATGGTTGATGAGCGTTGTTTCATGAAATATTAAAATTATCTCTTTCGACGTAAATTTCGAATACGAATCAGTTTTTATTGATGATTTATGAAATATTCATTAAATTATATATATATAACACAACTTTCCATTATATTTATATATAAAATAAACTTTGTAGCAAAATGTAGTGCATTTAATGAAATTGTTTCAATAGATTTTGTATCAAATTTAAATTATGACAGCTTATAACAAGAGAACGGTAAATACTACAAATATCGTAGTAGGCTCATTTGAAACGTTATATTTTTTCTTCAATATACATTTAAAATAATGTAATTGGTATGCGTGGTTATTCAGTAATTAAATAAAACGTGAAGACATTAAAAAAAATTGATTAATTGCAAAAAAAAAATGCAATTTTCTTAATTTTTTTTTAATAATTGGAGTTAAAAAAGTTAAATATCAATTTTAGTATTACTTATTGATGTTTATATTGAAAGTTGAAATAAAAGTCTATTAATATTAAATATAACAAAAAACATTAAAGAAACATATGGAATTAATGCATTTCGAACTAAAAATATTTTGTATCAAATCTCATTTTTGACAGCTTATAACAAGAGAACTGTAAATATTACAAATATCGTAGTAGGCTTATTGGATAGGTCATAGTTTTTTCTTTAATACACATTTTAAAAAATGTAATTGGTATGCGTGGTTTTTCAGTACTTAAATAAAACGTGAAGACGTTATAAAAAATCGTTAATTACGAAAATGTGTTTTTTTAATAATTGGAAAAAAATATCTTAAATTTCAATTTTAGTTTTATTTATTGATTAAATAAATGATTGATTAATTAAATGAATTAAAGTAGTTGTAAAAATTATGTTAATTACAAAAATGTTTAATTTAATTTATTTTTTTAAATAATTGTAAAAATCACTGTGAATATCAATATTAGATTAAATTATTGATTTTTGTTTTGAAAGATGATATAAAGGCCCATTGATATTAAATAAATCAATCCATTTAAGAAATCTATAGAATTAACGCTATTGAAATTATTTCATTTTTGATAAAATATGTTATATAAAATTTAAATTTTGACAACTTATAACAAGAGAACAGTAAGGACTACAAATATCCTGGTATGTTCATTGGAAAAAACAGAGTTTTTTCTTTAATATACACTTTAAATAATGTAATTATATTGCGTGGGTGTTGAGTAATTAAATAAAATTTAAAGTCATTAAAAAAATATCGATAATTACAAAAATGTTTAATTTCATATATTTTTTTTTAATAATTGGAAAACAAATCCTAAACCTCAATATTAATTATCGATTTTTGCATTGAAAGTAGAAATAAAAACCCATTGATATTAAATTAATCAAAACATTTAAGAAAAATGCAAATATTTCAGCATTTTGAAAAAAAATATATATTATCAAATCTCAATTTTGACAGCTTATAACAAGAGAACGGTAAGGACTACAAATATCGTAGTAGGCTCATTGTAAAGGTCATAGTTTTTTCTTTAATAAAAATTTTAACTAATTTAATTATTATGCGTGGTTGTTCAATAATTAAATAAAATGTAAATACGTTCAAAAAAATGTTAATTAAATATTTTAAGTAATCTTGTTTATTAACATTACTTGCAAACATATTTATGTATATTGAAAAAAAATGATAAAATCAAAACTATAATGATTTTTAGTAAATAAGAAAGTAAGAATTTTATAGTAAAACAAAGGTAAAAATTTATTTTTTTTCTTATTGAAACTGTAGCATTCGTACGAACTTTTTTTTTACATAAAATTGCTTATAGATTACATAAATTAAGTAAATTATTATGTCTATATGAAATAACTATTGAAATCAATACTTTAATTACTTTAATCAATTGGAGAAATAACTTAAGAATTTTATCTTTAAAAAACAAATAAATTGTTAGAAAAACTTGTATGAAATTTCTGCTGAAAAGCATTTATACTTGTTGCAAAAAAACACCCTGAATATTGCTGACATCAAGATGATGATGATGAGATGAACACTTCTGATGGTTTTCCATGAATATCGTGTTTAAATTTGCATCTAAATACCAAAAGAATAGGAGAAATTGTCAAAGGAAATAGGAGATCAGCTGTTATTATTGGATGCGTCCTAGAAAATTTGAATGGTGCTCCTGCAAAGGCCGTTTGCGCAAACCGCGAATCGCCGGGCGACGATCAATGAATTTACAGGTTCCTGCTGCGCGAGTTGCCGCCTCTACGTACGGCTCCTTCCTCCTGCACCTCCACCAATCAACCAAAAAAAAAAAGAAGAAGAAGAAGAGGAAACAAGGACACAACCTTGACCAAGAAAGCCAGAGAAAGAGAGAGAAGGATAGTTAGAGCGGAGCGGCGGCAGCACGGTAGTCGGAGTTGGTGCACAATCGCGCGAAGTCCGCTCCTGCAACAGCTTCAATAACCGGAGTCAATTGATAACATCGCGAATCGTGGATGCAGCAGTTGGTGAAGTTAGTGATTTGGTGCTAAAGAGGAAGGAGCGAATTATATAAGGAGAATCATCTTGTTGTAAAAGGTTTGTTTATTTTATGCACGATTTCTTGGATCTTTAGATCTAGGTCATATCCTCTCGTGATGGCGTTTGTTGCGCGGACACTTGTTGAAAGTGCTTTATTATCCGAAGACAAAAAAAAAAATGTGTAAATAAATGAAATGCAGCAGCGAATGTAACGGATCTCGCGCTCTGATTAAACGTCTGCACGTCTTCGTCGAAGCGCCTTTCGGGAATACCAATCAGCTGCACATGATCTCAGACTATCATACCTTAAAAATGAACTGTTAAATGTGACTAGGTAAGCAAATTGAAATGCAGTTTTCCATTTTCAAATGGAAATTACGACGCAAATGCGGTTTTTCCCACTCGATATTATTATGATAATCTTACTCATACGTATCTATTAGTGGAATGAAAAAAACAGTTTTCTTAACTCACTTTTCTAAGTAAATCTATAATTAGTTGTGATGAAACAATAATAATACGAAATATTAATAGAAAAAATAGTTAAATTTCTGTTAATTATTGCTATTTCATCATTTTTTTTTATTCGAAGCAAATTCGTTTTTTTCTACTCGTTATATTTGTGATAATCTTACTCTTACGTATTTATTGATGGAATAGAAACAGTTTTCTAAGTAAATCTACAGACAATAGTACAAAAAAATAATTGTTAGTTTATATTATTAACAAATATTCAAAAGTTAAGTCTCAGTTATTAATTAATGATTAGTGTTTTGAATTATTTCTTGTCAATAAAAGAGAATCAAAACAATAGTTTTTGAAGAAAAAAAAACAATAAAGTGCCCCACGTTGGGCGCCAAATTTGAAAAATTTCAATTCTTTCCTAACATCAACTACTCTTTGATCTATTATTTAATACTGAAATATTTGCAGTAAAACTTTGCTTTTAAATAGTGCAGACAACAACTGTTAGTTTACCTTAACAATTTCTGTTAACTGCACTATTCAAAAGTTAAGACTAATATATTAATTAATCATTAGTGTTTTGAATTATTTCTTATCAATAAAAGAGAATCAAAACAATTGTTTTTGAAAAAAAAACAATAAAGTGCCCCACGTTGGGCGCCAAATTTGAAAATTTCAATTCTTTTCTAACGTCAACTACTTTTTGATCTATTATTTAATACTGAAATATTTGCAGTAAAACTTCACTTTTAAATAGTGCAGACAACAACTGTTCGTTTATCTTAACAATTTCTGTTAACTGCAATATTGAAAAGTTAAGACTCAGATATTAATTAATCATTAGCGTTTGGAATGATTTCTTATGAATAAAAGAAAATCAAGACAATTGTTTTTGAAAAAAAAAACAATAATTGTTCCACGTTGGGCGCCAAATTTGCGCTTTATCAATTACTTATTTGCAGTAAAACTTTTCTATTAAAAACTTCACTTTTATATATAGTATAGACAATAATTGTTTGTTTACACTAACAATTATTGTTAATTATACTATTGAATATCAGATTGTAATTAATTATTTGTATTTTGAATGATTTCTTGTCAATAAAAGTGAATCGAAACAAAACAAAATTGAAAAATGAACAAAGTGTCCCACGTTGGGCGCCAAATTTAAAATTTCTTTACCATTAAGTATTACATTCCAACACGTTATTTACAGTAATGATTCGTTGTCAGGGCAAAAGAGAATCAACAAAAGGCGGCAAATTTGAAAAAAAAAAATGTAAAAAACGAAACAAAACGTATATTTATGCGTAAAATTAGAAAGATTTAATACTTAATAAATTTAAAATAATTATAAAGAAATTTTAAGTTTTACTTTTACAATATTACTTTTACTTATGTACTTATGTAGTTACATTCTTAATTATAACAAACTTACTCTTCTTTACTAATTACAATATTGTTATTACAAATAAATAACAATATTATTTATTTATTATGAAATTTACTGCACTTTTAATCAAATATCTTACATGCAAGAAGACTATTTTTAACATTTCTTTTTATCTTGTTTACAAAATTTCTGATAATTTCTCGCAAGTCTCGACATTGAAATCCGAATAAACAGATAAGCGAGTATTTTCTTCTCGTATACCCGCAATTATTACGTGATATTCCGAATCATTTATTCGTATTATATAAATCCATATTTATAATCACATATTATTGAAAAACTAAAGGAAATTGTAGTTTCCAACCAAATAATTGTAAAGTTATGTAATTTTTTACTCTCATTATTTCTTATCTAATCATATTATCATACGTAACACACTGACTTAGTAAGTTACGTTTTTTAAACTTCTTTTTACTAGTTTTACTTACTTTTTTTTCAAGTTTAAAATAAATATGTCAAATAATTATTGTAATGAATCTAAATGTACTTATAAATCAATGAAATTTAATGTAAATTTATAAACTATAATACAAGAATTATTGTTATTCTAAAATCGTGTTTTGAAAATTTGAAACTCGTTTCGCTAATGAATTCCAATAGGAAACATTTGAAATGTCGCTCACATTCTATTATTCCACAACTATCTAGATTTGTTTCACATAAGTTAAAACAAAAACAAAAAAAGTATTCATAATGAAAGTGAACAGCCTTCTGATTCGAAACTTAATAATCGGTCCAAGGTTAATAAAAAAAAGTAATTAATTTGTTTTGTTTTCGTAGCACATTTTATATTAGATTTTCATCGAATATAGTAATTGTGTTAACATTGTTTCATAACAATTATAGTTTATATAATATTAATAAAGAATAGACAAATAAACGGACAAATTATAGAAAATATGAGAAAATTTTGAATTCAAAGGAATATTATTGAAATTTAAATAAATTTTTGTTTAAAAAACATTGTTATTTGTATTTAAATGATTTCTTGCTAATAAAATCTCAAAACAAAAGAAAAAATGAAAAATTTACAAAGTGTCCCACGTTGGGCGCCAATTATTTGTTTATAATAATGAATCGTTGTCAAAACAAAAGAAAAACAATTGACTTGATCAGTGTTGTAAGAGGTGTTTCGCAAATGTATCGCAGGTGTTCAATTAAACACAGGTGTTCACGCAAGTGTTCAATTAAGACGCAGGTGTTTATGCAGGTGTATAATTAAAAAACGCAGGTGTTCAATTAAAACACAAGTGTTCAATTAAAACGCAGGTGTTGACGCAAGTGTTCAATTGAAACACAGGTGTTTATGCAGGTGTATAATTCAAAAACGCAGGTGTTTAATTAAAACACAGGTGTTCACGCAAGTGTTCAATTAAATCGCAGGTGTTCACGTAGCTGCAAAATTTTATCTTTGTTTCAACTAAAACTTAATGAAAACCAATAATAATTGAATAAAAATACAACTTAAATGAAAGTAATCAACATGTTTATTAGTACGTCGAAAGCAGTATTGATTTTTCTCCTTTTTGGGTAAGGGTTGCAAAAAAAAAGTTCTTTTTTTTTGTATTTAGAGTTGTTGTAAGTTTCCAATTGGTAAATATTCTTTCAGCGATGTTTTGTTTGGACAATGTCGTGACCGGCTTCGACATCGAGATGAAAATCTCGAAGAACAACGAGGTTCTTCAGATGATCGAGAAGATCCTTCTCGCGTCGAGCGGTATCGGCCTCCTCTTCGACATATCCTTCTTATGCGTGGTCCTCCGCTGCAAGAACCTCTGGACCAAATTCTATTTAGGTCTCGCCAATTTGGCCATAATCAATGCCATTATGCTGGTAAATATGATGGTCTATTACATGATGAAAGCCTACCGCATCTATGATGATGTCTACTTGGACTTCTTGGGATTCCTCAAAGGCTTCGATTATATGATCAAGATCGGGATGGCCCTGATGACGATGCTCTTCTGCTTCGAGATAGACGTTCCTCCATCCATGCTCTTCATCTTCAATTTGGTTTACTTCTTCGTCAGTCTCGGCACGAACTTCTTCTTCCACAAGTACATCCTGCTGATTGACATCGCTTTCTTCTTGGTCTACGCAATGTTGTTGATGTTCATGTACTATAAGATCAAACGGCTGGGTGCACCGTTGAATATACTGGATAGGGCTCGATACAAGCGGATGATCGTATACTTCAACCACATCATACTCATCACCACCTACTACATGGCCTACCAACTCTTCGTCTACTTTAAATGGGAATACATTCTCATATTCCAAGTACCGCATTATCTGGACACCTTCTGGTACTACTTCTACCTGTTCTACATAGACGTCAACTTCAGATTAGCCAATCAGCACACGTTTTTCCTGTTCCAACATTTGAAAGGAATCCATCTCGTCGATGCTGCAGACATCGAGGCTCTTCCCATCGAAAAGAAAGGAATGCCCGAATGCTACTAAAAGAAAAACATCTATTATTCACAATTTCTAAATCATACACAACAAATTCTTCAAAAGAAAATTTGAGACAATAAAATTTTATTTTCCAAATTGAATAATCAAATTCTGACATAACTTTTTGACAAAATTCATTCATAAACATATAAATGTACACTTAGACAACTGGCAAGATTTCGGTATCCCTAACTAGAGAATTCAGAAGAAGAAAAATTGTTTAACTTTTTAAGTTGTTTAACGATTTTCCTTCTTCAAAAATTCTCAAAAATATATATAAAAAAAAAAGGTTTTCTTTGGGGACTTCATTTCAATTATATTTTATAAAAAATAATCAATAACATTTAATTAATTTCTAAATTCCAAATCAAATTACATTTTTGTATCAAAGTCCCTTACGTCACTTTTGACGTTTAATTTGATGTAATCAGTGAGTATATTTACACTGTTATATAATTATATATAAAAAATCAAATATTTATTATTGAATAATAAGATTTTAAATGCTAAATTATACAATTCAAATTTGACAATTATGACGTTTCGCAAATTATACTTTGTTCCGTGCGCAGTGCAAAGTGACATCATGTCACTTTGCACTGTGCATGGAACTGTCATTTTTTTAACTGTCAACTTAAAATTGACAAGTTTGACATTTTGTTGGTTATATTTTAGTCTAATGCATTTTTTACTTTTAACAGAATTTAATTGCATTTAAAAATAATTGTATAATAATTTTATTTTAATATTGGATTGAACAATTTTAATTAATTGTTGCTATTACACGCATATACGGACATAACTATAAAATTAAGTGTTTATAACCAAAAATTAATATAATAAATAAACAATGGATGTTGTGATTTAGGATTAAAGGAGATGAAGGCTTAATCAAGAACAGATTGCGAAAGATTTCTTCTCAAAAAAAAAATTCTTCAATTTTATCTTGCATATCTCGATTATACGAAAAATATCAGTATTTAAAAGAAACGTAAGTAAAACTGTTGTTTTACAAGAGAAAAACCAAAAAAAAATAATATATATATATAAAATATATAGATAATAAAAAGTTATATAACTATTAATTAATTCGATTATTATAGAGATGTCTATATAGTAAAAGAATTGTATGTTGTGATTTAGAAATGTGAAGGCTTGAAAAGACATTATTTTTATGATGCAATATAAGTTTTAAAATTTACGCGAATTTATTAATCCAACAAAAAGTTAAGCAATTTTGATGAGAAGTTTACTTCTTAATAACAAAAATCAATTTTTCATTGAAAATGTATTGGAAATATTCGTGCTTTTTTTTCAAAAAATTTATTGAAACAATAAATAAAGAGCAAATTGAATCTGAAAGGAATGAAGTAAGGATTATAAAGACCTTGAGATAATAATAATATTTAAAAAAAACTAATTGTAGTAAAAAATGAAAAAGAACGAAAAGTCTGCGAGATTTGACTGAAAATGGACTGAATTTACAAATCTAACGTTTTCATTTGTATTGCATCTAAAAAAAAATATTTTTTTGAATTTCTATTGCATAGATTTATTGTAAATTCAATGTTAATATTAAGTATAGAAATTAAAGTTTAAGTTAAATATTAAAGGACCACAATAGAAATATTCTAAGTTTAAAGAGAAAAATAGAATAGAATTTCCAATTAGTTAGTAAATTTGCAAATTATTTGTTTATTTTCTAAGCGTTTTCAATCATTTTTCGTGAATTTCTGAAAATCTTTAAAATAAAATTGGAAAAATTCATGAAAAATTAATGAAATTAACATTTGGTAATTTAATAATTTCATCAATTCTAGTCATTAATTTATTTATATATCATTGAAGTATTCCGGTATTTTCATTATTTTTATGAATAACCAACAGTTGAAAATACTCGTCCGACTGTTTTCTTAATTATAGTAAATTAGATAGTTAAGTGACGCTTTTAAAGTTAATTGTCATCTACATTTTAACCTCCATTTACTGACATTGACGTCTGTCATCTGCAATGACGTTTCTATTATCTATGATGACATAACAATCTTCGCGTTTTGACGAGGCAGTTGTGAAAAGTAAATTTAGGTTAGGATCTAGGTGACAGTTAAATATAGGATCGAGTCCGAAGCGACCCAATTTCATTATGCCAAATAGAAATGTACGAGTTGACGGTTCAACAAGTCCTGTCAATTCGACATATATTCAATATATATTTAAGTGAAACAATTTAGTGTCTGTAACTGTGGAATTATTATTGTTATTATTATTGTACGTACGCAAAATTCCTTTAGGATTTAAGAGAAATGTACGAATTTAAAATTTCCATGCATTATATAATATATATGTAAAAAAAATATACTTCATTAAATGTAAAACAAATGAATTAATCGCGTAACCAATTATTGAAATTTGCATTTGTTTTCTTTGTATGAATGACATTTGTCACAATTTCAATTCAAAAAAAAAATTAATATTTATAATTATTTATTTGTTAATTTGTTATTTTAAGCTGTTATTGTTGTGTTTGTCCTATTTCAGAGAGTTATATAATTTGTTTTAAAATTTTGTTTATTTCATTGTTGATTTACCTTGCCTACTATTTACATCTGTTACGTTTATGTTTTGTTACTATGGCAACAAATATAATAAATATATAATCCTATAATTGTACATAGACAATTTATTCCTGTAGTTAATTAATACATTTAAAGGACAAATTAAAATGAGCTTTAAATATTAGTGAAGCATCGAAACGAACAAATTCGTAAAGTGAAAATAAAAATATAGAAAACTTTCAAAGTATATTTTTCTTCAAAGAGATAAAGTTTTATGCGAAGTTTAAGTGGAAGTAATTAGTGCAATTCGTTAATTACGTTCTGGCGTGTGAATTAGTTATGAATTGGAGTGGTAGTATAATTCGTGCGCTTAGCGTGAATCGGAAACGTTCCAATTCGCATTTCGTTAATTAAACCTCACGTTGCGTTCCACAAAAACGATTACGTGCGAAAAATAATAAAAAAAAACAAAACGATGATTGCTTTCGTTTAGGTCAACAACACGCGATTACGCAATCAAAAAAAAATGAGTAGAAGACAAAACAAAAACTTTAATTGAAAAACAGAAGTTGTTGCATGACCATAGCAACGGTTGTTAATGTAACAATAATCGAAAAAAGTATTGTAAATATGAGACGAATTCTTATTTTACGAAAGAATAATTGTCATGAATTAATTCGTAAAGGGTTGAACAACTTGTATGTAAGTAGTAAAGTTTTTGGAAAAATACAAGACAAGTACTTGTAATACGTGACACAGTATGTATGTACTTTTATATATGCATATTTTGTTAAATAACTTGTCTTATGGTGTGTAACGTCGTTTATGTTTTATTAGTTTGCTAATTTAATGTTAATTAAACAGCAGTTGGTAACAGGTGAAAACAATATCAAATTCAAATTGATTTGTATCATTTGTACCAACTGTCAGATTTGAAAGTCTCTAAATTTTGTTTCGTCCAATTTGAACAAGTGCGTCTGATAGTCGTCTGATAAGTGGGGGCGTCCATAAATTGGTGGCTTTCCGTTCGCGCTTCCAAATAACAGGATGTAGCAATTACCGGATTTAATCGGTAACATTCATCACTTGTCCATCTCATTACGATGATAATTGTGATGAAATCTAATGTCCCCTTTCGTGTTTCAACAGATGAAAGCGTTGCGGTTTTCGTTCGCAGTGATCTTCCTCTTCTGCGGAGGAATCTGCATATCTGCACAGGATCCGGAATGGAAGTTGAACTGCACCCCGAAGAAAGTCACAATTCACATCAATCATTCGGAGACGATAACGTGCGAAATAACAGGTAATGATTTTGATCTTAATTATGACGTAACATTTAGAAACGTCAAATTGTTAGTTACCATAGTTACGGATATGATAATTGATAGTTCAACGTTAACTTGATGATGGAATTATATATATTTGCAATTATGTTTTAGGTCCTAAGATTTATTCAGAACACTGGTTGGTGGTTAACAGTAGTAATCCAAGTGTAGTGGAGGCTAACGAGCAGATATGGCTCGAAGTGAAGGACAAGAAGATCTTGCCGGAAAGTTTCAACGTGTCCGGCGTATTCTTAGGTAATTGTAGAATGATCTAAGATTGTGTTGGAAGATCAAAGATGATTTTGAAGTTCGAAAATGCTTGTTCTAGGATATCTAAGATCCTTGATTTAGATCAACGTTTTCCAAACTGTGAGGCGCGAATATTAGTAGCAGTAAGCAATTTTCCAAATATCTGCTAAAGTATAGATACTTTCCTATGCTCTTATCCATATTGTTGTAATACGCGTTCAAAGTTGAAAAATTGAAATTAGAACGTTCGAAAAAGCAGTGTTTTCACATTTCATTGATTTACTCGAAACTATAATAGATAGAATGAAAGTATAAATTAATATAAATTGAAATTAGAACGTTCGAAAAAGCAGTGTTTTTACTCGAAAACTATAATAGATAGAATGAATCCATATATATGCATATGAAAGCTGAATGTTTGGGTCAATCCAGCAAGTATAGATACATTCCTGTGCTCTTATCCATATTGCTGTAATACGCGTTCAAATTTGAAAAATTGAAATTAGAACGTTCGAAAAAGCAGTGTTTTCACATTTCATTGATTTACTATAATAGATA
>NW_017099954.1:0-4903 GCF_001412225.1 Nicrophorus vespilloides | reverse complement strand
TTCAGGTCAAAGTTAAGTTATTATTATTTCTTCTCGCACCGATGCGTGCATTATCACGCTATATGTAGATGTAAATCCTTACATTTTTTTTCTTTATATTTACTTCTACTCCGTCTGCGTACAAGTGTGTGCGTTTGTCCTTTAAGGCTATCTACTTTACGGCTGTTTTAAATTACGTTACAATCGAAACATATCGATGATGCAGGCCTATCAAATTACGATTGGGCATATCTTAATCGACGTTCTTGATGATTTAATTTACAGAGTCCAAATGCGGACACGCCTTACCCGTGGTTGACCACCCAGCACATCCTTTTTTTCTCTTATTTTTTTTCTTCTTCTTTGGCCTGTTTTGTATCAAGTCCAATTTAGGAGACATACCATCAGAAACGATGAATAAATATTAATCATTCTTGAGAACTTCATATATATATTGATAGAATTGGAGATAAGTGTAAATGATGATTTAAGATAAACGATTTATTTTTTATCTTATACATGAAGCTGTTATTTCAATACCATTTATTTCAGATCATAACATAGTTAGATACATAAGTAAATTAAGAATTAATAAGATTAAGTTTTAGTCATGTACTAATACTTACTAAAACAGACAAAATGTAGAAATTAGCTAAGATTAAGATTGATGAAAAGAAAGTAAGTTAAAAGTGATTAGATTCGTAAGGTTGATTATTAATATATAACTTATAAACTAAGTAATAAATTGTTGTTTCATTTTGGAGTTGAAGCTGATTTGTAATGTCAATTAAATTATAAGGATATGCGTGTGTAGAATATTACATCTCTCTGATGGTGATGAGGATAAGGATTCCTTCAATCTCACAGATTGATACTACGAAATTAGTTGAAATAAATCAAACGGACGTTGAGGATGAAGTGTGAAATGCGTTTCTCATCTGAGATGAATATCCGGAGATGGTGGAGGAGCGTTGAAGTGTGGACTGGCAATTGATTGGAATTGGGCAGTTTCTTTCTGCTGTTTGTTTGTAGTTGGTGCAGCTGTTATCCTTAGGTGAAAAGCAAGAAGATGCAAGTACAAGAGGTCGAGTTAATTTATTTATGAGGAGAAACGCTATGCGCGTGGGGCACCTTATATTATGCGGTTTATCGTAATCGATCGAGGCGCCTGGCGCGTCGCGGGGAGTCCCATAATATCTGTCAAAAATTTTATACAAAACCGTGAACCATTGATAATTTCCCTCATTATGCGAGCAGAGAGCATTCTCAATTTTTTTTTGGGTTAAGAAACAAAGGCTTAATGCTCGAAAAATCGAAATCCGTTTCGAAAGGGGATTAAAGGTTACGTCACTTCTGAGATTCGCGCCGTGCAAGTAAAGGCTATTATAATACTCATCCTCATCATCTGATCGAGATGATCGACCACCTACTGACCAGCCGTTTTCGGGGTTTCTCCCCTTTTTCTCTAATGAAGCCGTTTAATTGTTAGGTTACAGTCTAATTGAATAGATACAGCTATAAAGTTGCAGGCACGGACCGTTTTATGCTTGTTTATTGGACACTTTTCATTTTAATTGACAAATTTATCGAACGACCTGCTCCACGTTTGTTTTTCCAATTAATATTATTTATAGCTCGGAGATCACTAATTTACAATTAATCGAAACAAACCACTTTTACTATAGGAAATACTGTCTATTTAACATAAGAAATAAATCAGGTATAATCATTCAGTTGATTAAGAATTTTACCATGCATAGAAAGTTTCACTTGCAATTTTCATAATCTAATATATAATAACATCTTATAATATCCAGTTTATTATTTTATGTAAAATAGATAACTGGACAAAAAAAAGAGATTATACAGTTGATTAGGAGAATTGAACTGTTTTGAATTTCCAGAGAACAAACAAAATCTAGGAAATGTAATCTTCTAATTAAAACAGTATGAAAATTGATGTTTCTCTGAATACTTGCAATATTCATATTCCACTATAACGAGCATTTTGCTTAACAATCAAAATGAATTGTAAGAAAAGTGCCTCGCTTAACAAGCGTCGTTTCGCATAACAAGAAGAACTATAAGAGTAAAAATCAGGAAATTTTGGAACGCATTAAACTCGATAAATAATAAACTATAACTAGGGATTTTACAACTAATCCACTTAATTGAACAGTTTATATTTCTCGGGAACTAACAAAACTTGGGAAATGTTATCCTCTAATTAAAACAGTATGAAAATTGGAGTTTCTCTGAGCACGTGTGATATTCATGTTCCAATATATAATAATATGTTATAACTAGAGATTTAACAACTAATCCAGTTAATGAACTGTTTAGAATTTCCCGGGAACAAATAAAATTTGAGAAATGTTATCTTCTAATAAAAACAATATACAAATTTAATTTTCTATTTATAATTGTAATATCAATATGTTATAACTAAGGTTTTACTACTGTTCCACCTGTTCTGTTTTGATTCCACCACTCTATAATAGAGTGTAGGTGTACAACTTAGCTCACACCTTACGGTGTATGTAGCCAGTCAATGTCATATTAGGCATAAAACAGTAAATACATAGTACGTACTGTTTCACCTAATTTAATTGTTTTGAATTTCCCGGAAAAAATAGTTTCATATTTCCCTGTAAGAAACAAAATATGAATAATAACATTTTCTAATTATAGCAGTATAGTGGTTTCTCTGTATACTACTGATATTTTGTAATAACTTTTTTCTAGTTCAAAAGTATAATATTATTGAGAGAAAAAAAAAACAATATGTATGAATTAGCATTTCAGTCATTGGATTAAAAGTAAATAATTTGTAGCTATTATAAATGTTAGATTTTATAATTTCATTATAATTAGACATTATTTGTTGTTACAATATGCATTTATACTTGTAACAATTTAAAAAAAAGATTGTCGCAATGTAATAAATTTGTAAATAGATATTGATGAGAAAGAAACCGTTGATATTTAGTAATTTTATCGAAAGGAACTTGCGTGTAGTCGTTTGATACCTAATATTCAAAGGAACAGAAAGAATTGCATTTAATTACGTGAAGTTAATGCTTGTAGGTAGGTATTTATGCGCAATCTTACATATTCATAAATTTAACGAGTCGGCCAATAAATCGTACGGCATTTTTGTCCATAATTAATACGAATAGTTGGAAATATTTATGGGCGGTGTGTGTGCGCCCATTTGCGCGTAATATTACACATAATAAACGTGTTTAATTGATAATAAAGATTAGAGGTACGAAAAGTTCGTACGCAATTCTCGAGTAAAGGAAGGATGAGAGGATGAAAAGAGAAGTCGCGGATGGCTCGAGGCATGTCGGACCGGAGGAAAGTTTTCCCAATAATTCGCAAAGGCCAATAAATATCGTCGATACATTTACGATGGTCGGAGCCGATGGTTTTCTGCATTTCTTCGTATCGTCGTCGATGGCAATTGCAAAACGGCAGCGGCTGCGGCGCATAAACCGATAAATTATTCGGAATTATAATGCCCGTCTTTGACTCCGCGTTTTGACTACTACTGCCTGTATTGCATGGTGGAAGGTAGCTACTTGTTTGCTACTTGCTACCGATCAATTGCAACATTTGCGTAATCACGCAAACACCGCACGAATCATTCGCAATTCATTAGTTACCCCGATTATGAAATATCACCGTAACTTATCCTGTCCTCGAAATGAAAATTACAGCACGATTTAATCAACATTTACAGACAAAATCCTATTATTTATGTTTGCATAATTCATACGTGCAAATTGAAGATTAAATACTAAAGTTTACCAAAATTTTATTAGCGATTTACAGAAAACTCTCTCTCAGTTATTCTATGGAAACAAATTATTATTGTAAAATATCATTCTGAAACCTATTGAACCTTACATCACATCTTGTTATTTTTCCCACATTTAGAAAGAAAATTATATTATTAAAAATTATTTTTATAATTTAAAATAAATAACAACATATAAAATTATTTACTGAATAAATAATATTTACCTATTGAATCTTACGTCAAATAAATATAAAGAAAATAATATTTCCTCAATTTGAATAAAAAAAAACAGAAATTATAGATAATTATTAATATTTTTATTTAAATATAATTTATATACATTATATACATTTATATACAAAACAACCCATGCAAATCAATTTTCGGTTGACATCTTCATCTTCCATCCTCCGTTTTTTTTTCAAATTTTAGTTTCCTTACCGATTTCTTGAATTTGGTTAAATAAGATCGTACAGAATCTTACGTTTCCTGTTATACATTGTTGTCATTTTCCTCTTGCTTTACTCAAAACCCAATATTTTTTTTACAGTATTTCATATTTTCAATATCCAATATCGGCGTTAATATCTTTGTTGATGCGCTTCCATCATCCGTTTTTTCGGCACTTGAAATTCTGCATCCATACACATTTTATTTTCATTACCCATTTCTTCAGGTTTGTTTCTCTGTACGATCTTACGTTTCCTATTCTCATCCGTTTCCTGTTTCCATCCATTGTTGTTGTCATTTTCCACTTGTTTTACTCCGCATCCAATATTTGCCTTTTCCATTTCTTTTACAGTATTTAATATATTTTTAATATTTCTCAATATCTATTATGGCATTATACTCATGTTTGATGTTTTTTACGCTTCTTCGTTGGTTTCTATCTCCAATTTTTTTTTACCGAACTAGGAATATATTCATTTCTTTTTCGGTCTGCTTTCGCCTTCCTTTTACATTCCTCCAATGCTTTTTATTTAATAAAATTTGTCTATTAATTTCTTCAATAGACTTTTCAGCTCTTCACTTGATGAAATATTTTCCAAAAATTCAATATATTATATATTCTTAGTAGAAACATTTCGTTACGTTTTTGAGGTAATAAAAATATGCAAA
>NW_017099953.1:2428-9122 GCF_001412225.1 Nicrophorus vespilloides | reverse complement strand
TTTTCAAATAAAAACATTTTGATTTTCTGCACATACCATTTTTTGTTTGCATTTTCCATAATTTCATTAAACTTTCTTCAATTTACTACCAAATATTACGAGAAATTGAAAAGAAACTTAAGTATTTACTTATTTCATTTTATCAAATCGATATTTTAACAGTTAAAAACGATAATTTCAAATTTATTTATGAGAAAAGTTGCAATTAGGAAGTACAATTCCATGAATATACAAAAGATCTTTAATTACTGTTAATTACTGATAACATTCATTTTCTTTGTGTTTGTCTACCAAATCTTCGACAAACAAAGGATTTGCATTGTTCCTTGATCCGTGTGCATCTGATAAGCGTATACTAAATTAAACAACATTTTCTGCGGCTCCGATGGAGTCACCTATACTTTGGCGCAGTTCCTGAAGGAGCAGGCGAGGAATCCTTCTCTTAAGGCCTATGACTTGGTACATTGTTTGGTCGAAGTTAATCCAAGATTCCCATAAAATGTATATACCGAATTTGTATTGAATCTTAAACATTAGACAAAGCAATAAATTGTTTCTATGCAAAAAAATGTTAAGTTTTACTTAAAACCCATTGTTATTTGTTCACATTTATTTTACTTTCTACAATTTAAGAACCCAAATAGAATGGATACAATAGATGCAAACAAATCTAATTCATGTTCGAACAACAAATTGAAATCAATATAAGCTTCATAATCAGGTTGCTCATGGATTATTGTTACTACGGTTGAATGGAATTTGTTAATCTTGCGTTATCAGTATTCACCATGATAACCCTTATGATGTTATTGCCAGGATATTTAGAGATTATTGCTCTTGATGGTTGAAATATTGATACAAAACAGTAAAATATTAAAGGTTACTTAAAATGCTGTTAATTCTTTTAATGGTTGTTTGTTTCTTATTGTTACTATGGTTACAGGTTGAATAAGATTTAACAATCTTGTGTAATTAACAATTACCATGACAACCCCTTTCAGAATGTTTAAAGATTATTTTTATAGCTAGGATGGGATTAGTTGATGATGGTTGAAATTTTGAAAGACAATGGTGAAACTTAAGATGTTATTTATCAAATTGAATTGGATTTTGGAAAATTTTCTGACAAATTAATGTCTTTCGTTGTTTGCTCTTACAAACAATATGCATTGTTCTTGGATTTGCGTTTTGCTTTATAAGTAGATCGAATTGAAATCTAGAGTCACAGTCACGATGATATCCAAGTTAGCTGTAACATTGGCAATTGTTCTAAGTGTGTCCGTCCAGATTGGACGCGGCCAGGGCGTAGCCTGTCCTGCCTTATGGGCTCCTATTTGCGGAAGTGAGGTGTAACCTATCCCAACATGTGTGTCTTCGAGCATAACGCAAAATTCGGTGTCAGAATTATCCATTACGGTACTTGCGAAGAAGGATATCCGATCTGTACCGAAGAATACCATCCGATCTGCGGATCCGACGGTAAAACCTACATCAACTCATGTTATTACCAGTACGCAACATTGTTGGACTCTACTTTAACATTTGTCAAGGTGGGAGAATGCGACGCATTGGCTGTCGGTGAAGTTGTGAGGGTGTCGGGTGAAATAATTTGCGGCTCGGATGGTCGTTATTACTCCTACCACAGTTTCCAAGAAGCGAAACTGAAGAATCCCCATCTTATGAAAGCAAACTTTGATTCGTGTCGCCCTATAATATACACAATTCCTCCACCTATCTACCCACCATACGAATATTCATAATTGAAACGTCTTTGGACCAAACTATGATTTTCGTTTAAAACTTAAATTTCAATTTAAATAACCAAATATTATTGTAAAGGATGTTCTAAATAAAATAAATCTTATTTTCTTGCACAAACTATTTTTTTTTTGTAATTTTAATTCCCATATGTTGATCAAAATTGTTATTATCTAGAGTTAGTTAAAGTTAAGAATATTTTAGATGGATCAAATGCTGATAATTATTATAGTTTGTCTCGATATTTGAAGAAATTTGCTAAAATCTGGAAATTTGATTTGTTTCCATCTTATTGTTTTGGAAAATCTTGGAAGACGTCGCAAACTGAAACGATCCAAGTAATAACCATAGCAACAACAAAAATCTGTTGTCATGGTGAATAATTCTTGAAATAAGACCATAGAATTTTTCCATTTTTACAGCATTTCTACGTAACTTTACCCAATTTGCTATATAATCATTTCAATTATAGCATATTTCTGTAAGTAAACTGTAAATTACTAATGAATAATATTAATAATTATTTATAAATTTGCTTGGAAATAAGCATCACGGCAATCCTTGAAACAAGTTCGAGTAATCCTTTAGAACTTTGCGCTTTCTATGGTTATGATACAATAATTATAATTATACAACAGTCTTTTTTTTTAATATTTTTGAATAGATACGAGAAGTAACAATGGAGAAGCGCTTAAATCCCGAAACAATATGATAATAAATCTACTTTTTTTTTTAGTTAGAATTAGTGTATATAAACGGTTGAAATTCACGCAAATCTGTGCAAATCAAAATGAATTTCATTGCGATCGCTGTTTTATTGGCTTTGGCCGTAGGAAGTTACGCCGATGATGATGATTATTCACTGGTGGTGATTTGCGGTTCGGATGATTTGACGTATTTCGGTGAAGATGAGTTCGAGAGGGCGCGCGAATCGGACAACAGTTTGACAGTCCAATATTACGACATTTGCATCCACGAGGCTATAAACGTCGATCACGTCCTCTGCGGTTCGGATCTTCGTGTGTACTTGAGATCGAATTTCGCCGAGGCTCAATCGAAGAAACCCGGTCTGCAGGAGGTGAATTTCAGGATGTGCAGAGGTCAGTTCGTGACAACGGGACCGGTGCTTCCACCTGATGATCGAAAATAGTAAATATGTTCGATCGATGAAAGAAAAAAAAGAAAAGTTATTATCTTTAAATAAACTGTTGTTGATGTAAGTACAGATAGTTTCTTTTGTTTTCTACAATTCCTCCTGTTTTTATTGGTATTAAGTTGGTATTAATATCATTTTTGTAAAGGTTTTAAATGAGTTTAGGTTTGATTTTCGAGCATTTTCTGAATGGAAAAACCCCAGAATTGATTTGCGTATTCATACAAACACACAAAACAACCAAAATATGCGAATCTTTTCTCGGGAAAAAAAAAACGAAAATGCGAATAATTTGTGCACTTCTTATCGGACTTCACTGATAATAATGCAATTCTTTTGCGCAACAAGTTTTTGGAATTTAAGGAAATTTATGCATAAATGTTAACTAATAATGAGATAAGGTCGTATATAAGTGGACAGTTTCGTTGAGCGAATCCACACTTTTGAGTAAATCACCATGAAGATTCTTCTGGTATTCGCGTTGTTGCTTGTCACGGCTTCGGCTTGTAAATGCCCGAGAATTCTTAAGCCGGTCTGCGGATCGGATGGAAAGAGTTACAACAACGAATGTCTGCTGGACTGCAAAGCCAAAGAGGATGAAGATCTGAAGAAGGTTAGTAATGGTAAATGTCCGTGCAAATGCACCAAAGATTTGAAACCAGTTTGCGGATCTGATGGTAAAACTTACTCCAATAAATGCATGATGGAATGCAATGGTGATGATCTGAAAGTCGTCTCTGAAGGACGTTGCCAACCTATGTGTCCTTGTCCGTTCATCATGAAACCAGTTTGCGGATCTGATGGAAAGAGTTATGATAACGATTGCTTGTTGAACTGCAAAGCCACGAGCGACAAAGATCTGAAGAAGGTGAGCGATGGTAAATGTCCGTGCAAATGCACCAAAGACTTGAAACCAGTTTGCGGATCCGATGGACAAACTTACTCCAATAAATGCATGATGGAATGCAACGGTAAAGATCTTAAAGTCTCATCTGAAGGACCTTGTACACCAGCATGCGCCTGCCCATTGATCCTTCGTCCAGTCTGTGGATCTGATGGAAAGAGTTATGATAATGATTGCTTGTTGAGCTGCAAAGCCAAAAGCGACAAAGATCTGAAGAAGGTGAGCGATGGTAAATGTCCGTGCAAATGCACCAAAGATTTGAAACCAGTTTGTGGATCTGATGGACAAACTTATCCCAACAAATGCATGATGGAATGCAACAGTGCAGATCTTAAAGTCTCCTCTGAAGGACCTTGTACACCAGTATGCGCCTGCCCATTTATCCTTCGTCCAGTCTGCGGATCTGATGGAAAAACCTACGACAACGAATGCATCCTCAAATGCGATCAAAAGAAGAAACCATCGCTGACGAAGGTTTCCGATGGTGAATGCTCTTTCGATATCTGCATATGTCTCTTCATTTCGAAACCGATTTGCGGATCGGATGGAAAAACCTACGATAACGATTGTCTCCTGAGATGTGCGCAAATGAAGAATTCGTCGCTGAAGAAGGTTTCTGATGGTCAATGCAAGTCTAATCTTTGCGCTTGTCCCGACGTACTGAAACCGGTCTGCGGAAGCGATGGAGTTACCTATGCCAACGAATGCGAGTTGAAGTGCAAGAGCAAGGAAGACGAAGATCTGAAGGTAGCTTCTCAAGGAGAGTGTGACAATTGCGTTTGCACCATGCAATATGCTCCAGTTTGCGGTTCAGATGGAGTCACTTATGGTAACAAATGTTCTTTTGATTGTGCAGCGAAGACCAAGAAGATCACGCTTGAATCTGAGAGCGCTTGCTGAAGACATGCGAATTCCAAGAAATGTATACAAAAATATTTCAAATAAATCATGAAAAAATATAAAAGAAATGTTTCATTTACACAATTTCCTCTTGAATATTTGTTTCGATATAAATGAAAATCGTTCAAACCTTAAGATTGAAAATACTTGTAAATTTGTATAAAATTGTAAAGTCAATGGGAAAAGGTGTAAATTTACTTTACAAAAGTTACTTTTTTTTAAATCATGTAAGAAACTAAAGATCTTAGAGCAAGTCTAAGTAATAACACTTTATGATACTCCAAGTATAGAAAATGTATATAAAGATCGTCAAATAACGAAGATAATATGAAAATCGTTCAAACATTTGAAGAAAAGTATAACAATCAATAGTCTTAAGTAATAATCTCTTAACTTTTGTTAAATTCTTAAGATTGAAAATACTTGTAAAATCGTTTACAAGTGTAAAGTCAATGGGAAAAGGTGTAAATTTACTTTACAAAAGTTACTTTTTTACAAAAAATCAAGTAAGAAACTAAAGATCTTAGAGCAAGTAATAACACTTTATGATACTCGAAGTATTCAAAATGTATATAAAGATCATCAAATAACGAAGATAATATGAAAATAGTTCAAACATTTTAAGAAAAGTATTACAATTAATAATCTTAAGTAATAATATCTTAACTTTTGTTAAATTCTTAAGATTGAAAATACTTGTAAAATCGTTTACAAGTATAAAGTCAATGTGTAAATTCACAAACTTTGACAAAAGTCAATGTTTTTCAACAGAATCAAGATTTTAAGATTTTAGAGCAAGTATACAAAATGTATACAATGATCATCAATTAACAAAATTGGTAATGACTTACCTGCATGAATCTGACGACTTTGCAGGCAACGTTTCCCGCATTCCAAGAAACGGTCATCTTCCACACGAGATCGGTGAGGACGTTGATCAAACCGACGGAGAGATCTGAAGAACAGAAACGACGTAAATCGTTGTTGTCTTATTCTCCAACCCAACTCGTAAATTACCTGCAACAGCCAGATGGCTTATGAAGAAGTTCATGCGACTCTTCCTGGATTTGGTGTAGTAAAGGGTCAACAGGACGGCCGCATTTCCCACCACGATGACCACGAGCAGCACCCAGAGGACCGTAAACTGCTCGACCTGAAAAACAAAGAATCAAAGTTAAACTTTTTCATTCCCAAATTGCGAAACGATAACGCTTATTTTTACCATCGCCAAAAACGAATAACGACAGACATATGTGGCACATAATGCATTCCTAACAAGCAAATGTGACTTACGAATTTATCGTTTTGTATTTATAAAGAAAACAAGTATATATACAAGATAATCTGGATATAAAATGTTCTTCATTTCCTCTCGCTGTATTAATAATTTAACGTGCTGTGCTCGTAAATCCGTGCATCTTCCTTCATTCGGAAATAGATACGCTTATGTATATGTATATATATTAATAACTTTACATGTTTCGGGTCATAAATCTCTTGAAATGAGTAGAGTTTATGTTTCCATTAACAAATGTGCGGGCGGAAAAAGAGATGTTTGAAGGCGGAAATATGTAGTTTAAGAAATAAAGAAAGAATAAATAGAGAACATTTCTCATTGATGAATGACTAATTGAGCGAGTGAAAGTGACTAATATGGACAGGATTTATTCATAGATTTAAATTTATTAATCATAAATCTTCACAGTTCATCTACTTCATTTTTGTAACACAAATTACAGCCAAACTGCTGAAACGACAGTAATGTATGAATACTCGCTATAATCCCCAATCATTCAGCTTTCATATGAATCTTTTGGATCCACTCTATCTATTACAGTATCTGAGAAAATCACTGCTTTTTCGAGCGTAAATTTTTCATTTTGTTCAAGTTTTAATGTAACAGACAAATTGATGAAACTACAATCATTTTTGAATACAGGCTACATTCTCCAAACATTCAGCTTTCATATGCACCTTTT
>NW_017099953.1:0-2314 GCF_001412225.1 Nicrophorus vespilloides | reverse complement strand
GTATTATAGTTTTCGAGTAAATCAATGAAATGTAGAAACACTGCTTTTTCGAGCATTTTTTAAACTTTGAACACGAATTACAGCCAAACGGCTAAAACAACAGTAATGAACGAAAATTGATGTTGTTGGGTTTGTAAAGAATGAAAGAACGAGGCTGGACGTGTTTGCTACGAGGGGAAACAAAAACATTTCGAAAACAACAAGAAAAAGAAAATAATTCTGGTAACAACAGAAACATTTGTCATGACAAATTTATAAATAATTGCGAGGCCGGGGCGTCGACGGAATTAAGATTAAATGCGCGGGCCGAGAGTATAAATCACACGAGTGTGTGGCAAAATTTACGATTAAGGAGCGTAACGGGAAGGGTGGTTTTGCATTGGAATAGGATGAAGAATACGAGAGAAAGAGTGTGAGAGAGAATACGAAAATCTGCATTGCGATTTAAAGCATCCCACTTGCATTTCATTTCATTTCATTTTTTTAGTTATATAAATCTACAAATAATTCCAGCGGCCGTACGATTACCGTGGAGAGATTAAAAAAAATGAAATAAAAAAGAAGAAGTTTCGTGATTTACGTGAGGGCAAGATTGTAGTAATTCAAAGAGAAACGCCGGTTTTCCCTCCAGGACGGCCAGATGATAATTACGAGTTATCATAAATATACTCTGCTCTGCTTTCGTTCTTCTGATAATTCTGTTTTTATAACTTGTATCCTTTTGTTAATGCCTCAGTTTTACATCGGATGACATTATTTTATCACACAAAACGTAGATATACGTAATCAGGACATTCTATAAACTTCAATCAATTGAATTAATTGGTGCCGCCATCTGTCAATGATTTTCAGAAGCATATTTTGCATTTTCCACATTCTCTTGTCAATAGTAACGATATATTACACTAAATTCAATACAATTATAAATAATATAGGTTATTATAATTATTTATTACTATTTTTCATCAACGAATTGCACGTTACATGCACTATGCTTAAACACGCAGTCAAGCGTGCAATTTTGACAGGTGTATAAGCGAATTACGTCAATTCGACTGCAGCTCCATCTGGTAGACACTTGTCGCACTATTTTTTATTTTTTTCATCGGTCCCGGGTAAAATATTTACCTGTGCAATTAACGTGTGCGGCACGCAGTGATACAAGAGGAAAATGACTACGTTTTCGACCTACTTTCCTAAGCGGAGTCGCGTAGGAGTGATAATATATTTAACTGTGCCTGAGCCTTCTCCGATCGCGGGAATTTCAACTGTTTATCGCGGTTTAATTAACAAAACGTTTTTCCGCGTTCGATTTGAAGCTTTACAGATTACGTATACTTATTTCATTTTTTTTGTGACAGCGTTGCTATGCACTCGCATTTGTTATTATCAATACCAATTCGATTTTCACGTACCAAAAACAAAAGGAATTATTATTAAAACACACTAGATTTGTTGTTAGTTAAATGGATTGTAATTGAATTGTTTAAAAATGTATATTTCATGCTGAAATTTTATTTATTTCACGATTTCGCACTAGTAAAATCCAATATTTTATGTATATGTGGTCAAGGTTTTTGTATGCGTGTTTATGGTCAGGTGAATAATGGATTTTGATGGATGCGCGCCCGGAACGCCGTTAAATCAGATGTCATTATTTCGATTCCAATTAAAATTTCCCAACATGTTAATTTCGAAACCTGAAATTAATATTCACCATAGCATCAATTTTTTGTTTTATTATAACAACTTGCTGAAATTTGTGAATAAATAAACCATTTTCACCAAGGTTTACAAGGAAAATAAGTGAATTTGTTGGTGGCGCCATCTAGTTGCATTGATGGAAGCTATTATAAATTACTCATTTATTTTAAATTTTGTTGTTTATTTAATAAATCATCATTTAATATAGATTTTTTTTGATTATCGATTGAATTTTGTTTTGGCGCCATCTATTTGAAATGTTGAAAGCTTTGATAATTCTATTATTTCCTATACATTTGATTCAATTTCAACAAATTTTCTTTTATCACAAATATTAAAGTTTTTTTCTCTGTACAATTTTACTACAGAATTTCATTATTTTTTCCATAGCAACCATTGTATTGTCATTAAACAAATTAAATTTTGACAGATACATAGAAAACAAAATACAATTTACAATATTTTGTTTTATTATAACAACTTGCTGAAATTTGTAAATAAATAAACCATTTTCAGCAAGGAAAATAAGTGAATTTGTTGGTGACGCCATCTAGTTGCATTGATGGAATTATCAATTACTCATTTATTTTAAATTTTGTTGTTTATTTAA
>NW_017099952.1:72861-95428 GCF_001412225.1 Nicrophorus vespilloides | reverse complement strand
ATGTACACTATGTACACTATGTACACATAGGAATAAAACGCGGACTGGTCGAAGCCCCACTATGCAAGGTTTTGTTATATTCAATGATTCAAACTCAAATTTCTTAAGGAATCAAATGCGGACTGATCGAAACCGCACTATGTGTAGTATTGCTGTACACAAGAATTACAAATTCAAATTTCTTAAGGTATCAAATGCGAACTGATCAAATCCGCACTATGCGAGGTATTTCTCTATACAAGAATTACAAATTCAAATACAAATTTCTTAAGGTATTAACTACTTTCCTTTTATATAAAGATTAAAATAAATATAGAAAAATAAAATAACCATCTGTTTTAAGACAATTCCATATTTCACGTCTTTTCATCAAAGACTATAATAGCATTACATATTTTTTTTCAATGTGCAACTTTCTACGATTATTAATCTTGGTATTATAAGAGCCTACATCTTTTGTTGGTGTCTTCTCTTTGTCCGTAATTGTTTGTCGATTAATATCCATTCGAAACATTTTAATATCGGATTTCCTTCTTTTAATCGTCAACAGCTTTCATCAAAAAGTAAAAGTAAAGAGCAGGAACTCTCTGCATTCATCAAACAACAACAACAACATAAAAGTATGCATAATAATTTCCTTACAAGCAATTGAAATATAATTTATTGATAATTATTATAATATTATGTAATTTTTAACTGTAGAAAAAAATATAGTTTTTACAATTGAAATATAATTTTTATTTCTTTTTGTTCAAAAAGAAACTTAAAGTTGATAATATACATAGTATACTAAATATATGTAGACAGGATGTTCAAAATTGAAATATTAACCTATAACAAATGTGTATACAATTCAAAGAATTTCTCTAAATTTACAACAAGACGACAAACTGCGTATGTAATGTTAAAAGTTAATAAAAAAAATAACTGTTACAATTAGAACCAAAAGATCCTATATATTCATGTTATCTTATATAAAATCCAGTTCATCTAGAAACATAAATAACTGGTCAAGTTTTTTTTTATTATTATTATTTGCCCGAAGAAAAGTGTGCCTCGATAATAGCGTTGCTTTTTGTAGTGCAAAATAGTTGTTTTAACAAAATGAAATAAAACCATACTTCCTTAATTGCTTTTATCCCATTTCTAAACCCATTATTTTCTATTTTTTAGTCAGCTAATTCAATTAATAAGTTATTTGGGTTAATCCGAACTAAAGAGAGTTTAATAATTCGATGATTATTAAACTTTTTTGTCTATATATAGCAATACTTCGCATAGTGCGGTTTCCAAATTCAGCATAGTCCGGTTTGAAACTTTCAAAATAAACCAATATTTTAATTCAGAAACATATTTATTTACCAATATTTATTTTTTACTTTCGTATCTATTAAGTTTCTCGATTAGTCCGGTTTCAAACAAAGGCGGAACCGATTACCCGTATTATGCGAAGTATTTAATAATAGTTTGAAAGTTAAAAGTAATAATTTTAGAATTGTCGGAAGAATATGATAAATGTTATTCTAACTGTTTTCTGATTACTATATTTAAATGAGATAAAGCAGATGAAATAATACAAATTACAGGAAAAGAATGGACTTTCGCCCTGACGTAACAGCCAATATAACAACGCAAATACTAAACCTGTAATCGCAGATAATAGACAATTAAGATTATCGCTATACTTCTTTCTTTCCAATTACTATCAAGTAATTACAGTCAAGTTACTTTCCTTTGGGCGTTTTCTTCCATTTAATAAAAAGGTATAAAGTAGCAAACAGTGTTATTACTCGCTAAAATGTAATTAATTCTTAATTACGCAACGATTGGCGAATTGGAAATTTCTCGAGTAAAAAAACGCTTTACAATTAGAATAGAACAAGTAAAAGTGCGATGGTTTAACGCAATAATGAGCCGAAGAATAGAAAGAAGAAAATAAGGCTATGAAAAAAGAAGAGGTAATTTCCTCCGCTGAAGGAATTCATCGATATTCGGAATGGTCTATTAAATACGTATTTGCATTTCGATTTCGAAGTTATGCAAAGTTCGCTTATTAATTTATTTCCTTGTGGTGATTCGAAAATGCGCCGTATTCATCGATGTCTTCGTTTCTTTCTTCCCATTTTTTTTTCGTAGTTAAACGTGATTTTATATTGGAATTTCATGGGAACATAAATTCATTATTTATGGCGTTTCATAATGTAATATGTTAATATTGTAAGCTCATAACGCGGAAACTCTTTAATTTTCCATTACCTAATGCCTGAGATACGTATTAATATTATTCCCTGAACGCAATTTCCCTTTTATTTTAAACATCGGCAGACGCAGATTCCAATTAAAGTTTTGGTTTTTGATTATTAATCCAATTCCAACTGCAAATTGTAATAATCATAACGCAACTTCTTTCTTTTAATACAAATTTGTTTATTTATCAGTTATCTTTAACAGGAAATTATGTAAAGTTTTTGGTTTTGTTGATGCAACACAGTTTCTTATTATGGAAATTAATATGCAAGAATTAAGTTTATGCATACAAAATATTTCAATTTTTAATTATAATTTCTTTTTAATAGTTTTACTTGTGAAAATCGTTATATTCTATAGAAAAGTAGGTGAGATTGAAGATGTAGAAAACAAATTTTTGGAAAAAAAATATAAGTTTGTTTCTTAGTGTAAAATATTAGCTAAATTTGTTTCAGAGCTACAAAAAATTTCACTTTTTAAATGCAAAAAAAATGTTTCTACTAATTTTCATGTATTTTTGTCAATGCATTATTTTCTACTAATTTTCTTAATTAATTTGAAAATCTTTATATTTGTTAGTTGTAAATAGTTATAACATTCTATACAAAAAATAAAACAATTAGATTCATAGTAAATTTCATAGTTTAGCTAAAATTGTCATAATTATAATTTGCATTTATCCAGTAATTAAGTAGAACATGGAGACAAGGAAAATCTCGGTCATTAATTAACGTTACGTAACAGTAATTATACCAGAGATGTGCAATAGAAAACTCGTTTTGATGTGTTCATAATCAAATGTATATATAAAAGTTTTCGCAATATTCTGAAAAAATAGAAAATAGAGTTATTTTCGAATTTTTTTTATCAAATATTGTATGATTTCATATTAGTAATATATCTTACATATTAAAAAGAAAATAGAAAGGATAATTTATAACTACACTTATTCAGGGTTCACCAGACACGAAGTAAACTTTAATCCTAAATGTGTTCCTTAAAGCATCCTTAATTACGTAGACGAAAAAGCAAATCGTTCGTTAAGTGTGATGAAATTGTCTTCACTCCTTGTAGTTATAAATTTTCGTCCACTCACCGAGATTAGATCAATAATCGCAGAAGAGACTATAGCACTAAATGAGAATAAGAAATAAATAATTGTCTTTGTTTCAGATTAAGTCCGGTCTAAGGGAATAATCTTGAGTCCGGTGGCCTATATTTAGCGCTCGTTAATTCGAATAACCCACATTTAAATTAAGTCCAAACAGCTCGAAAAGTCTCCCTCTCTTTCTTTCTCCCGTCTTTTAATTAATTAAAATCTCGAAGAAATAAAAATTGGCCGTCGGCTTACCAACTTTCATTATCTTTCCGCCGTTGGAGATTTCGTGTAGTGAACTTGCCAGATGCGCTGTTAAGATTACAGAATCCTTATAGAATTGCTCTGCCAACTTCTTTCCTAACTGCTATATTCATTTATACTGGATAATCTTAACCATTTGCTTTTATTTTGCATTCATTGCTTCATCCTGTTGCAATGCAAGCATCAACAATTCTATTTACTATTTTGCGTTTAAAATCTATGAAATTATAATTTGAACAAAAAAACACACATACATTTTATTTGCATTTAGTACTTTTCTTTTAAAAAACATCTATCAATAAATTCTAAATTCTATACTTATATTTCTTAAATCATATAAGCTTTCAAATGTCAAAATTGTCACTTTTGACGTATTTAAATATGTCAAACATCTGTCAAGTATAAGAGCAATCAAAATATTTACCTTGCTTAACTTATATAAACTTCCAAAAATAAATTAAATGTCAAAGCTATCATCTGTCAAATATGTCATTAATCCAAATATTAACGTTGCTTAATTTATATAAACTTTCAAAAAATATTAACGTTGCTTAACTTATAAAGGATATCCCAAAATTAACGCAAGATTTGAATTAAAAATAAATAGAAAACACAGTTTTTAGTCAAATTGTTTTTTTTTTGTTGCCAACACTTTGCACAAATGGCGGCAAATTCAAATCAATTACCCTTTACAATATTTATATTTTAGTTTCATATCTATATTGACATATTTACGAAAATTAAATTAAATGTCATAGATCTGTCAAATATGTCACCTATTCAATTTTCAATATATTGACGTAATTGAAGAAAATTAAACTAAATGTCAAACATATGTGAAATATGTCATTAATCCAAATATTAACGTTGCTTAATTTATATAAACTTTAAAAAAATAAATTAAATCTCAAAAGCATTGCCCATTAAAATATTTACATTTTAATTTTATATCTATATTGACATATTTATGAAAATTAAATTAAATGTCATAAATCTGTCAAATATGTTACCTATTCAATTTTCAATATATTGACGTAATTGAAAAAAATTAAACTAAATGTCAAACATATGTCAAATATGTGATTAATCAAAATATTCACGTTGCTTAACTTATATAAGCTTTCAATATATAAATTAAATGTCAAAAATATTACCTATTCAAACATTTGTAAATTTACTTTTTTCCTATATATTGACATATTTACGAAACTTCAATGAAATGTCATGTATCTGTCAAATGTGTCACCTATCAAAATATTTTTAAGTATTAAATTTCCTATATATTGACGTAAGTGACATCTGTCAAATATGTTAACAATAAATATATTTACGTTGCTTAACTATAAAAGCTTAAAAAAAATAAATTAAATGTCAAAACTATTACGTATTCAAACATTTGTCAATTTAATTTTTTCCCTATATTGACATATTTACGAAACTTAAATGAAATGTCATGAATCTGTCAAATATGTCACCTATCAAAATATCTTTAATTATTTAATTTCTTATATATTGACATAATTGAAAAAAATTAAACTAAATGTCAAACATCTGTCAAATATGTTAACAATCAATATATTTACGTTGTCTAATAAGCTTTCAGAAAAATAAATAAATAAGTCATGTATCAAAATGTTCTTAAATGATATGAAAATGTACAATTATTACTATTTACTGTTTAAATTATGCAAAATATTTATTTGAAAAACAAAATCTACTCTTTAAATTTATTTGTATTCAGTACTTAAATATTCTTGTTGCAGGTTGTCAATTTTATCCGCCCGGTGAATATTTACGATTCGTGCGAGTCCCAGAGAATTTGAAAGTCGGCGAAGAAGTGCTTAGAGTAGACGTGCATCCCAGGAGGAATCTCAGCTTAAGACCAATCGACAAAGTAAGTTCAATCGTGAAACTGAAGACATTTCGAATATCAACTAATTACAAGAGAAATTAATTGCAATTAACTTCATAAAAGGTCATAACAACACTTTCAAGATCAACTTTCTTTCGATCAATGCGTCTAAAGATAGTAGTCATTTATACTTATTATGTTGTTCATGTAAATTATATGAAAATACTGTTATTCCAGAGCGACGATGTGCATTATTTCACGTACAAGGATCTCAATCGCACAACCGTTTCTTTGCTTTTGGCACGGCCCCTCGAGGATCTCGTCGACACGGACAACCCGCAAAATGTTCTCAAGTTTCGCTTGATGTGCGATTACGACGATGACGAAGACGTGGTGAGTAAACACCTCTCAACTATTTTCCAAAAAAAAAGACAAAAACAACGTTAAAGCCGACTACGTGTCGTTTATAATGCAGCAAGGACCTTTTCGCCTTGATCCGCGGGATTAAAACGCTGCAAGGACCTTTTCACTCAATCCCTTTAAAAACTTTTTGGATTACTAGGACAAAACTCGATTAGAAATTAATACATATTTATTAATCCGAAAAGATACGAAAACTGTATTTAATTGCAAGACACGTTTGTTCGACGAAGCGTGAAGTGATTTGCGGTGATAAATCAAATCTCTAGATGGTGGCAAAACATTCATCTTCGGTTTTGGATAAATTTATTTCACTGGGAAATAATGAACACAGAATAATCATCTTTACGATTAATAAATTTCAAGAGAAATTTGTTTTTGCTTTTTTTATATGTGCGCGTGTACGTTTTTCGAATTATATTGTTGAATTAATTGAAATTTTTCTCACGATTGCTTTTCGTGTCTCCACTTTCGATTTGATCCAAAACAAAAGAACAAAAAGTGAAAACGAAATGCTAATCGTAGGTGTATTCTACAAAGTACTTCATTCACATGCAATAAACCTGTTCTAAATGAGAGAAATGTTTGTTATTAATTATAACTAATCAAGAGAAAACATGCGATTGTCATTTTTTTAATAATAATTTATATTTTAAATTGTTTTAAAGTAACTAATCAGAAACTTTCCTCAAGATTGACAAATGTCAAACAACTGTCAAATTATAAACTATAAACATAGTTTTAATTACAATATGTCAAACATCTGTCAAATATGTCAACAAACAAAATATTTAAGGTGATTCATTTTTATAAAATTAATAATAATTCATATTTTAAATTGTTTTAAAGTAACCAATCATAAACTTTCCGCAAGATTGACAAAAAATGACAAATGTCAAACAACTGTCAAATTATCAACTATAAACATAGTTTTAATTACAATATGTCAAACATCTGCCAAATATGTCATCAAACAAAATATTTGCGGTGATTCATTTCTATAAAATTAATAATAATTCATATTTTAAATTGTTTTAAAGTAACCAATCAGAAACTTACCTCAAGATTGATATAAATGACAAATGTCAAATTATCCACTATAAACATAGTTTTAATTACAATATGTCAAACAACTGTCAAATATGTAACCAATTGAATGCTTTTAGAAAGAAATTAAATGTCAAAATGATTACCAATAAAAATATTTCTAATTATATACTTTTATTGACGTCTTTAAGAGAATTAAATTAAATGTCAAACATCTGTCACATCTGTCAACAATAAAAATATTTCCGTTGCTTAACTTACATAAGCTTTCACGCATTGAATAATTAAACAAATTTTATTTAAATTTGTCTTCTCTCGCTAGAAACGCATTCACTTTCGGTTTTGGATCTTTAAATTCCAAAAATAATATTTACATGCATAAACAAATTCTTTTGATGCGAGTTTAATGTCCGCATTTTGCATCTGAATAAGATTTCTCTTGATTTAACGTTATTTTCATTCGTATTATAGAGAAATAAATGTGAGTGTGTAGAAAGGAAGTGATTAATAGAATGTACGTTTCGCTGATAACAATCGTTTTGTATTTAAATGTAAGAGCAATTAAAAAACACTAGTAAAGTGTGTTTTGTTTGAGAGAAGAATGGAGAGAGAAATATTATGGTAAGCATAAAAACCCATTTTCCACAAAGAACACTTAATATTCAAGGAAAAATTCGCAACGATGATGAAAAGCGATTCGCGCAGTTGCGAAATCGGTTTCCTGGACTCATCTTGATCTTGCATCTTACTCAATTTTGTTACTAACTTTACTTTGTTTCATACTATAATTATTTACAATTAATATAATAATAATAATATTAGTCATAATTATATTATTACATGTAGATTCGGTAGATGCAAATTTCTTTGATGTTTCCACAAAATATTGTATTTTATTATATAATCAAATATTTATTACAAACCAATTGATTAAAATTAACTGAAAAGTATATAAATTACATTTTGACCTTAGGAATTGTTAGCGGTTGTAAAGATTTATTGTAATTGTAATATGGAAATTCTGCTTATGGGAGTAATTGAAGTTATGTGTGAAAATGCATGTAATTGCATGGGAATGCTTCTCCAAGTCATTGCCATCAAATTCAACGAAGTAATACGCAGGATTTTATTATAAATCCGCAGTTATAATATACAATTGGAAGCGTAATGTTATCGAGAAAATTAGTTCTTAGTTCTTGTACAAATACAAAAGCAATGAGAGAGGAAAACATGCGCAACGAAACGTGTAAATGAGCCAAGATAATTGACCGAAATATGTTAACGCTCTTAAACAAATTGCTACAAAATTCAGGTTAATTTAAGCTGTTTTGCTAATTAGAGAATATTATTTCTTGAACTACTTTTTCAGTGCAAAATAAAATATGAAATTTTTTGTTTGTTTAATGTTTGTTTTATTAATACTTATGACAGGTGTACCAACTTATTTATTGATTGATTATAATAAAAATACACTATGTTATAGTGACATTGAAGCAAAAATGTCAATAACCGTCATTTTTACTGTTATCATGAAGTATTTTCTGAGTAGTTTAAAAACGTTGTTTTTTACATAATTTTATTGTTGTTATGTGTTTTTAAGATTTCTTCATCGTTGTCCGTGACTGTTTATGTGGAAGACATCAACGACCATTCTCCGGTATTCCAGGAGGCGCCGTACCACGTTACCGTTGAGGAAGTAACACCTGTCGGTACGTTAATTAGTTGAATAATTGTGGAATTAGCAAGGAAAAAGGAGAACTTCCTAGCAGGCAAATCAATCTCGATGCGCTTTGGTGGTTTCTATGTAGATTAAGTGAACTTAACACCGCAATCCTTTCAAACTCGATCCAGCATATCAGGTGCAGATGAAGAGCAACATCATTATATAATCATAAGAATATCAATGAAGATCCGGCAATAAATTCTAAAATGCTTGTGCATGCCGTAATTCTTCTCGCTCGATTGGATCCGTTGGAAGCTGAACGTTTCTGATCTGGATACAGAAATAAATCTGTTTTCTCCTTCTAGGTCTGACAATATTCCGGGGAATTAAAGCCGGTGACCGGGACAAGCCGAATACTCCGAATTCTGATGTACAGTACGCCATCACCGCAGGCAATGAAAGAGGAAAGTTCGCCCTGGATAGCAGCCATCAAGCTTATTTAGTACTAAAAAAGGCTTTGGATTACGACAGCGGCGACCGGGAATTCCTGCTCACTGTTACGGCCTCCGTAAGTGTAGTAAAATTAAACCCAATAATTCCAATCGTAAAACGAGCGGATTATAAGAATTCAACTAACTTTCATCCAGGCCTCCTCATCATCCATCTCAAACGTTGATGATTTGTTGCTATTGCTGTTGTTGTTGTTGTATTTTGCCGCGTTTTAGAAAGCGTAATTAAAAGCCATTATAACTAGGTGTCTAATAAATGATACAGGAAGTCGTCGGAGCAAGGCGAAATAAAGAAGTCATAATAATGATAATGGTGGGAAGAAATGAGTTTCGAGCGACGAGTGAGAGTTTTTTTTTTTCGCGATGTTTGCAAATATTATAATGGGATGAAAGTAATCTGGATCTTTTCCAGGATCGCGGGCTTCCTCCGCGCAGCACCAATGCAACCGTGAAGATTTCCATCGTGGACAATGATGATCTTCCGCCGAAGTTCACCAAAGGCGTCTACAGAACGAAACTCACAGAAAACTATCCAATCACGGTGAGTCTTCCAAACACAACTTTTATAATTTTCTTAATTAGGAATTGTCTTAAAAGGAGCGATAGTAAATTTGTAAATACAGGAAACCGTATGTGTTAAATGGTTTTATAATTAGCTGAATTTGAAATAGTGGGGAAAATGAAGTCAAATTATTAAAACCTCAGACTAAATCATATTTTGGCGTAAATCCAAATTGTTCAAACAAAGTTTTAATCAAATCGTTTTTGCTTGAGTCATAATATACAAAATTGATTTTTATCGTTAAATCGAACTGCTCTCACTTTAATTGTAACGTATTTCTTAAGAATACATATTTTAATTAGATTATTATCAATTTTGTAAGAGTTTAGTTGGGACGATTTTATGTGCTAAATACGAAAGGTTAACTTATAAAGTGCAAGAAACTAATATAGTTACACAACCGCACTGTGAGTAATGTCGCAAAGCTAATGGCGCGCGTAATTAACGAACAGAAAATAAGCAGAAAACAGAGTCTGCTTCTAACGGATGTAACCGTTCGCAATTATTGAAATATGTATGCGAATGCATACGGTATACCACACGGGAAGTTCCCAGGGAAATGGACGGACCGAGCGAAATGCACATTCACTAATTCCATTACATCCAATCTATCGATCTGTTCGCAGGGTGCGAAGTTACGTAAGCTGTTGCGCTTCGAGCCGTCGATCTTCGCCTACGACCAGGATCTGGCCATCGACAGTCGCATTAGGTATGACATAATAGCTGGGAACGAGAGGAGGCTCTTCTATTTGGATCATTACAATGGATCGCTGTTCCTTGAAAAAGAAATAGACTTGGAGTCGGAGAAGTCTCTTCCAGGAAACACCTTCGTCTTGCAGATACAAGCTTCTCAGGTGGATAATCCGCTGAAGACCGGTGTTGCAAGAGTCGAAGTAGAGATCATCGATTTGAACGATAATTTACCAGAGTTCGAAGTGGATATTTACAATATAAGTATAGTAGAGAATCTACCGAATGGGTTTAGTGTCTTGCAAATCATCGCAACGGATCAGGATCAAGGAGATAATGGGGAATTCAGTTTTCAATTGGAAGATAAAAGCAGAGCTTTCAGCCTGGATAGCAAATCAGGATGGTTGATGGTAAGTAAACATATTTTTAGGATAAATAATTTGCTAAATTCATTCAAATTTAGGTGCGTGATCAAACTATTTTGGACCGTGAAAAACGCGCCACCATTTCCATGCGGGTCTACGCCAAAGAGAAGACTGCTAGCGTAGTTAGAGATAAACGATTATCGTTTGTTAATATTGAAGTTACTTTACTGGACGCCAATGATAACAACCCAACTTTTCTACCCAACAACGTGTACGATTTTGTGATCAGTACCGATGCTAAAATTGGTGATACAGTTGGAAAGATCCACGCTATAGACCCGGATTTAGGTAACAATGGTGTCGTCAACTACAACATTCAAAGATCTACGAACACTTCATACTACTTCAAAATCGATAATAAAACTGGATTGATAACGATCACTCATGCAATAACCGAGGGCAAACATCTCTTGTTCATAGAAGCTTCGGATCAACCTTTGAACCCAAGCGAGAGAAGAGCTTCTTTGGCTGTTGTTACCATCGACGTGATCAATCACAGGTCTAGAGAGAGTATCAAGCCAAGCTTCATTGGGGCTCCTTACGAATTTTGGGTTGGAGAGAACGTTGATATTGGTACAAGCGTTGGGCAAATACGCGTCACAAATATTGATCAAAGAAATCCGATAATGTACGATCTTCTACATAGTTACCACGAAGGAGGTTTGTTATTAAAACCTTAAATTTAACAAAAATTAAATCTTTAATTATTCTAGTACCTTTTGCTGTTGAAGAGAGAACTGGTACCATAACTGTTGTTGATGGTATACCCAAATACGAACGTGTGATTTACGACTTTGAAGCTGTAATTTCTAATGACAAAACGCTGTCATTGGTAACAAATGTTACCATACACATAGTTGATCCTAAAGATAAAAATATCTTTATAAAGTAAGTTTAATCCATAATTAAATTTCGGTTTTATTGATTATTTTTGTTGATGCAGAGGAAGCAATAATTTTCCAATGGAGTTTCACGTGAAAGAAAACAAAGCCAATCATTTTATCGGAAGACTTATGCCAAATAGTACGGCGAAAGCGGTTAAATTCTTTATAGCCAATCAAAGAGATGTAACTGATCATATAACCATTGCTTCAAACGGATCACTTTACACTGTACAACCTTTGGATCGCGAATTACGCGACGTCTACAGATTAACGATTATAGCCGAGTACGGTCGAGGAATCATCTCTGGTACTGGAATTTATCAAGTCATAATTTACGTTGATGATGAGAACGATAACGCTCCGAGCTTCGATAGATCCACCTACGAGGGTAAGATCAAAGAAAACTCTGCTTCAGGAACCGAAGTTGACTTGGAGCAGTTGATCCACGTGAAAGACGCGGATATTGGTTCAAACGGACAGTTCACTTTATCGCTACAAGGTACAGGAAATGAAAGGTTCAGATTGGATCGTTTCACAGGAAAGATATTATTCAGCGGTCCTTACTCTCTTTTGGATCGCGAAGACAAATCCGTGTATAACTTAAAAATAGTTGCTAAGGACAAGGGAGGATTAACTAACGATTCCAAACTGACCATTTATATTGAAGATGAAAACGATAATAGTCCGATCTTTACTCAATTGATTGTGATCCCCGATTTGGGTGTACTTGTCCAAGAATTTGATGAGGCAGGAAATAAGGTGGCCCTTTTCCAGGAAGGCAACAACACTTATATTTTAACCCAATCGTATATAAAAACTAGAGGTAAAAATAGAAGCAAAGTGTCTCCGCTTATAATAATCCCGGAAGATATACCACTAGGAAGTGTTATAATGAAATTGATTGCGACGGATAAAGATTTCGGAGATAATGCGGTGATTAAGTACGAGATGATTTCGGAAACTTTAATTCCGCACGAGAAATCCACTGATCCCTTCCATATCACGCATTATTTTAATGTTAATCCTGTGAACGGTGATGTTGTCATCGCCAGGACTTTACCTCCTGAATCCGAGTTCAGATTGAATTTAACTGCTACGGATTCTGGTGGTTTAAAGGATACTATTAAGGTGAAGATCTTCGTTAAGGATGTTAACAATCATCCTCCGGTGTTCAAGAAATCATGGTACACTTTCGATGCTAAAGAGTCTGTTTACTCTAGAGATGTGTTAGGGAAGATTGAAGCTACGGATGCGGATTTCGGACAAAATGCAAATCTTTCGTATAAGATTAAGACTTTGGATGGTGTTAACATTCCGTTTAAGATATCAGATTTTAGCGGTGTTTTGAGTATCGATGGTGAATTGGATAGAGAAATGAGGGATAAGTATTCGTTTGTGGTTGTTGCTAGAGATAATCCAAAGATTGGGAAGAGCTTTGCTTCGGCTGTTAACGTTGATATTAATGTTGTTGATATTAATGATAATTCACCGACGTTTTATGGTCACGATGATTTGGTTTCTACTTCTAAATTGGAGACGAAATATTCTAATCATCAAATGATTACGTTACCGAAGATTCCTGTGTATTACGCCACTGTTTCTGAGAATAGTCCGATTGGTACTCCTGTTACTAAAGTGTATGCTAATGATTCTGATTTCACCGGGAACGGGAATGGGCTTATTCTGTTTGATATTCCCTACAAAAAGAATGGTGAGAATTGCTTCGCCATTGACTCAAAGGAGGGTGTTATTACGACAATTGCTAAATTGGATTACGAGAAGCAAAAGGTGCATAACGTGACTATTGTTGCTTCTGATTTGGGGTCGCCTAGTTTAACTTCTTCGGCTATTCTTGTTGTGAATGTGATTGATGTCGCTGAAGATTTGAAGAGCATAGAGCATCCGGTGTTCTCGCATAGATATTACGAGGTGGAGGTCGAGGAGAACGTACCGGTGCCTCTGAAGATCTTAACTTTGAATGTGACTGAGCCGTATCGCTCTCACAAATTGAGGTACAGTATAGTCGCCGAAAAGACGAGTCCTCTGAGGAGGATGTTCAAGATTGACCCAAGGAACGGGACTCTGTACATTACGGATAGTCCTGATCGTGAGGAGGGCGCTTACTATGAATTAAAGATAAGATTAGATCAATATAAAGTTGGCAGGGATATGACGGTTATGGTTTATCCGGTTACGAACGAGCGGCTCGGCGATTTGGGTGAGTTCACTTCATCGGATCTTCTTTTATACTATCTCGGGTGATAATTTCCTCTTTACAATTCAGGACTGAACGAAGTCAAGGTTATAGTGAGGATTACGGACACCAACGACAACGTACCGAAATTTACAATCAACGGAAGGCCTATCGTCGCCGCCATCCCGACGACGGCGAATTTCGGTTTCCACATCGTAAGACTGCAGGTATATTAAATTGAAACCTATTTATCTTTCCACGCTCAATAAATCCATCCGACCCAGACGTCCCCTCCTCAATGTCAACGCCCTCTAAATATCACCGCTGTAAAGTGTTTACACACAGCTTGCGAGAACGGGCTTGAAGGAAATAAAGAAGAAAAAATAGGAAAGAGACAGAGATCCTGAGGCGACAACAAATAATATGAAAAAAAGTGGATTCCCTTTTAAGAGGGACGATTCTCAATAGCTGCTTGAAATGCGTCGGTTGTGGGGGCGGATGCGGATGGAGAGAAAAAAAATTGGGATAAATGGGCTTTGGGATTTTAAAGACCGTCTGTGCGTGCCTCTTTATTATCTTAATGCCTATTCACAATTTTATATAATCTTTTTCTGTTGTTTTCAGGCGACAGATCCGGATTTGGGTTTGAATGGTGAGGTTCGTTACCAAATATTGGGAAGAGCTGACGAAGAGACCAGAAGGTTTGCCATCGATCCAATTAGTGGTCAAGTGAGGGCCGTTTCGAGCTTCGCGCGAGATGCCGGTAAAGTTTACGGATTCGACGTGAAGGCCACGGACAGGAGAGGAGCCGATGATGGCAAATCCTCCATTGCCAATGTTTTTGTAAGTAGCAACTCTGCGTATTTATTTGCAAGTGTATGGTAAATACGAGCATAAAGTTTCTGAACAGTCCGAGTTTATAGTTCGCGTTGTAAACAACCACCCCCCTTTTTTTGCGAAGTCATTAAAGATTCCGCCACTCCGTTTTATTTACATTTCCCAATTATCGATTCCAAACTTTATGCACGTTTCTTATCGATTCCGAATCGCTTCCTATTATAAAGTGAATTGGGAAACTACAGTACATTTACTTTGTAACTTTACACACACAAAACATAACCTATTTAGATTTTGAATAATAAGATCATAAAGGTATTATCACCAGGTTTCAAGGTCATATTAATTATTTTTCATATATTAAAACTACTGGTATTATTACTATTGATTTTACAAGTTTTCATTGGTATATTTCGGCTATCGACCATTATTTTCAATAGTATCTATATTACTTAGTAATTAACTAAACTACGTTTTTAATTTTATCGTCGAACTATTAAACTAACAAAACGATTTCATCAGTTATAAAGATAAGTGTTTAGTATGAATTGTTATGCAATGGATTTTATCATTGTTTTGCGCTGTCCCATAGATACCGTCGAGTCGGTCATAAACGTATTTTAAATTCGCAAACTCGCGCGTTTTTCTCTTCGTTATTTCACCGCCCTTATCTTCCGCCGTCCGAATTTACGATTATTTTATTCCTGCACCAAAATAAATGAGCGCAAAACTGTTCCTCCACCAGGTATACGTTCTGGACGAGGAGAAGCAACTGGTGATGGTGATGGGATCCCGACCCACCGACGTGGAAAGGAATATGGAAAATATCACGCAGTAAGTTGATCTAGCCACTATAAACGTTCCATCCCTCAAATCCTCTCTCTCACACACTCTCTCCCAATATCCCTTTTCGTTCCGGGATTTTTTTTTTTATATTTATCCTCATCTGCTTTTCGCATCTTTTCAGGGCCCTCTTCAACGCCACCGGCTTCGACGTGCGGATCCGCAAACTGGAGCCGCATTTAGAACGGAATCAAGTCGATTCAACGGCGTAAGTGAAATTTGACTTTGAATCGATTGTGATTCTTCATCTCTGTCTTTTTTTTGTATCCATAGTACGGACATGTTTTTGTATGCAGTCGATCCTAAGCTGAACACTGTCGTCGATATGAACGAGCTGCAAACGTAAAAAAAATACCTTCAATTTACTTTTTTTAATTTGTCTTAATTTGTTACTTATTGTAGGGTTATTCTTCTCAAGCAGAACGAAATTGAGAATCAGCTGAAGGGGCACAAAGTGTTAGCTTTGGCGAGCGGCGCCGTGGAGAGGGTTAGGTTCAGGAGTCAAAGGGTTGTCCTCTCCACGCTTGAGGTTGGAGTGGTCATACTTGGATGCGTCGTTTTCATCGGTGCTTTAGCGACAGCCATTTGCGTCATCTGTATCAGACGAAAGAAAAAAAGGTATAATTACAACTTGAAAAAGTGTTACAAAAATGTGTAATATCTTTGCGTTTCAGGATCCTTCAGAAGAGCTTTTCTCAACCTATAGGATTTCCCATAGCTACTCTAGGAAAACCTGCGCTTTTTCCGAGCAGCTTCGGGGATGCATTGCGGTACGATGACGGGAGCGGAGGTGTGTACCATTCTTCTTTCCGAAGGCATCACGAGTCCAGCTGTCCAAGGTATTCAGGACGCAGGACGTCCCACGGCAAAGAGCGTTCCAGGAGCGTGGGTGCTTTAGAGACTTCAATAGCTTCTTTGCATTCCAGCGGCAAGGATTCCGGGATAGCCGACGGCATCCAATGTCAATGCAGCCATTCCACGACACAATCCTCCGAGGAGGGCAGCAAGTGAGTGCTCGAGATAAAAGAAAAAAACGATAATTGTTCTTCATTGCATCTGTTTGTAGCGGATACGAGGATTCGCTTCAATCGATGTCGCCGCGAAAGCTGCGCGATTCCTTCCGGTACGGATCGTCACGCGAGATCAGGGATTACTACAACCGAAGGAGGTCCTTCTCGGATGATCTAATATTGAATGCTCCGACGAAACCGCGACATCTGTACCCTCACGGCCATATACAGGCGAACCTCGTTGGTCAGGGTTCGGCCCTGAGGAAATCCAGCGAGAGACTCATCATGACCTGTCCATTAAATCCTTAAGGAAGCCACGGCAAAGGAAATCCAACTTCTGGAAGTTACCGATCTGTACATAAACTTAGCGCCTAGACTGATAATCGTAGAGGATTTAGTATTATTACTCGATATCTATAACATGTATATTATTACTTTTAATCCTACTTAAAACTGTATTTATTTTTTAACATGTGCAATATTATCATTATTAAATACATAGCGTTCGACTGGTTAACTTATTCCTTTAAACCATACGTAACATTCATCTAAATAAATCATAACTGCTGAAAATGTTTGTCAAAAAAAAGTATACTTGACAAATTGGCATATTCAATTACTGGGTGTAAGAAATCAAAGTAGACGAATGTTGAAATTAAAGTTGGATGAAAAACTTTCGGTCCTGAAAGTATGGTGAAGTTTCACTAAGTTTACAGCCGCAAGAAAATATAATTGAATTTTTCAGTAAGTGAAAGAAATCGCTTAAATATTACACTTTACGTGAAGATATTCGCATATTTTATAAAAAATCAATAATTTTATTTACAATTTTGTTTTATTACAAATTTTTGCAAAAGTAATTTTTGATTTTAATTAGTAATTAAATATTTTATAATAATTCTCCTTTAGAGTTATAAAATAAACAGAATTTATCATTTTAAGATTATTTAGTCTAATAATTAAAGCGTTACAAGATGATATTGAAATACTTTACGTTATAAAGTAAATAACTTAAAAAAACAACTAAACTTTCCACATCATATTTTCAGCTATATCCTAAGAAAATTAAGTTAAGATGTTGGATTTCATGAAGATGCAAAGTGATTGAAACGAATGGGCGGAGTGAGAAGATGATGAAGAAAAACAAAAAGTAAAAAGCGAAGATGATGGAGAACAGAGAAAAGGTCTTTCCATACATTACAATATGAGTAACGACTTCGCATCATTACCTTTCGATCCGAAAATAAACAAATTTATCACATACATATATGGTTAATGGTCTGCAATTGATATAGACATGTTTGTTAGGAGCATCACGGATTTACATCCGATTGAAACGTATAAGTTTTAGAGAGACTTTTCTGTGTTTGCAACGACTGTTTGAAATTCTAGTTTCATTTAGAATTCAACTAATTCCATTTAAAATTCTTCTAATTCCATTTAGACTTGGCAAAAGGACACGAGTGCACTTACATATTTTATGACGCTTGATGCACTCACATTACTTTCTTTTAAATTTATTTTCCGAACTTACAGACAATTTTCAGCGGTCAGAATATGTTTAAGTTAAAAATAAAATATTAGCTTGTTTTAGAACTTTTTAAGTTAAGATATTTGAACTTTAAACTTTTATCATTTAAAGTGAAAAATAAATTATTGTTGCTTAGTTACACATTGTAGTTAGGCTTAGATTATGGTTTATCTTAAATAGTAACCACAGTTACTATGGTTACTATTTAAGATAAAATTGACATAATTATTATATTGAAGTGTGGCTTTACTTGTCAAAAGTTTACTTTTATATATTTGCTCTTGAATTCAGAAGAAGTGTCAATATTTTTTACTTGTGCGGAAATGAAAAGTGCAGTTGCTCAGAAAGAATCGGGGAAAAAATGGTTGGATTAGATTTTATCCGTATTTATTGGGTATTGTCAACGTCTGCTATGTTGTTTTTGCCGGAGGAAATTTAGAACGTCTGGTCTAATGCAGTTATCAAGTATCACGATTTACCAAAACTTTCTCCATATACATGCCACACGTACACCCACATCGAAAACACACACAAACTGCACTGTTTATCTTTCTTACCAGTGTTTTATTATAATTAGTTGGACGAAGTCAAATGCGTCTATAAAGCATGCGAGATGTGCGAACGCTTTATGAATACGAATGCAAACGTAAGGAGTTCGGTTGAGGAGGAGGAGGAAGGACCATAAATTGGAGCTCTCATCTTCATCCTTCTGCCACTTACACAACCGTTTTATGGGACAACCTTAATAGTTTGAAGAGTCCTCTGTATCAATTCATAACATTATTAAACATTTGGATAGTTTTTACTGAATCTTAACAACAATCTGATTAATACTGTTACGAACAATTTGATGTTGTAACAATTAATTTTTAAGTATGGAAGATTTACTTCTGAAAATGTAATGTTAATATTCGTTTTTTATTGTTGCTACCATTTCTTAAGATGTAAGTTTAATATTCTATAGTGAAACATAATAGAAAATATGATGTTGTAATGATTAGTAAGCTGGATAATGTTATGTATTAGTGTGTAATTGACACTGTTGGTGTTCCTGGTGAAGATTTACGCTTGTATTTTTTTTTGTTATCCGTTTGGGGATGAGTTGGAGTGTGTAACATCCGAGCTACAAGCATTACTCATTGAATAATTCAAATGCAAAAGTGGAACAAGCTTTGCTGCACATCGAAACAGCGCATCAAATTGTACTTAACACTACTTATTCAATTGGAAAATTCCTTTCAATGTTCTATTTCTTAATCAATACCATCAGACTTTTAAAGTACAAAAAAAAAATGTACATCTGAGAGCATTAATTTGAAAGCAATTTGTTTTATGGATTCTGACTCAAAAAAAAAAACCAATCACAGTATTTTCATTTAGTAATTGGTTCAATTCTTTTGAAAAAGAACAAGTCTGCTTGTGGATATACATATTTGGGTTCAATACACTAGTAAACCTGGGTTTTGTGTCTCAATGATTTGGTCTAATTGAATTCGAAATTTGCTCAGGTTTTTTTTTGTTTTTAATTTAAACATTTTGTCGAAGATTAAAGGCTCCGCTTCGCTAATGGTCTTTGAGGGCGTCTGCGCCCCGCCGGAAGTTGCGGGCTCGACCGCGCGGCGCGGCGATGCGTCGCGACGCCGAGCGCCGCGACGTCTGGCACTGCACAACGGACTGTGGGCTACGTCGGTCGTGGCCGGAAAAATTGCGTTTTATTTTATCGCGTAAACTTTGATTTCTCAAACAAACAGAAAGAATAAGAAACTTTTTTTTGTTGGTGTCGCCTTTTGGTTCGAACTGAGAATATAAAGAATTTAAAGAAATAAAGAGAGGAATATTGAAAATAGAAGAGATGGTTCGTCGTTGAATTGATGATTGATTGAATCTTTGATTTGTTAAATGGCAGAGAACATTGAGTCGGAGGAGCCGATGCAGGCGTTAGCCAGTTTGCATTTGGAGGAGAATGAGTACGATTTCAATCCGAAGAGGTTGATCCCGGGGCCGCCGCCTCTGGGGAATCTGAGCGGCAATATGCTGTCCGTCGAGTACCTGGGGAACCTCTTCGAAGTGGTGAACGCGCATACGGAGAAGAGCGTTCCTCTGGAGGTGGGTCTCAAGAGCGGTGCGTTCCTGGTGAATGGAACTATGAACGCCACGGATCCCGGCTACATCCAGGAGCTCTTCTACAGGCACACCATGGCCATGACTGCGGTCTACTGCGTAGCCTACTTCCTGGTGTTCGCCGTCGGCATCGTCGGTAACTTCTTCGTCATCGCCGTCGTTTTCCGCTCTCCGCGTATGCGAACCGTCACCAACTTCTTCATCGTGAACCTCGCCGTCGCCGACATCCTGGTGATCGTCTTCTGCCTCCCAGCTACCCTCATGTCCAACATCTTTGTCCGTAAGTAAAAATCATTTAAATCAATACAAATTGTAGTAACATTAATTACAGACTAAATTTTATCAATTGATTTTCTAATCATTTGTAGACACGTTTCGCATTTGTAGACACGTCAAAAGCTCGATTGAAATTCCATTTTCCACCGAGAACAAAAAAAAAGAATAAAACGTCCGTCGACGTTACGTAACGATCCAGAAGCATGCGACCGAATGGTAGTAACAATCTGCTGTAAACAATCTGTTGTTGTTTTTTTTTTATTATTTGCTTGTTTGTTTTCTTTCTGTTTTTTTTTAATCGAAAACAAACAAACAAACACGCAAATGAGCTTCCTGCATCGGGAAATCGAATCGAATCCGGGGGTTTTGCGAAGGGCCATTGAAATTCGTATAATGCGAGTATGAATGCGCTTCCAATGAGGGTTCAAAACCCGTCGAGTTTTCCTGGATAATAATACTAGGAGTACAAAAAAAACACGTAAAGTATTGAAAATGAAACGTGCGCCATCTGTTACATTTGTAATACCGGGATTGGTATGGTCCTCCTACGCAAATTAAATAATCCGCACCCGAAAATGTTTTCTGAAAAAACAATATTATTTAGATGTGTGAGAGGGGTAGAATGGAGATTGTGCATGGAATTTATGACCCTCCATTGATCCGTAATAAAATCGGTTCATATACGACGTCCGGCACAAATTACTGCTTCAATACTGAGAATTTACTACATTTTAAGAGAAATTGTGCAGAAAAATACAATTTTTATAATCATATTTCTTGCTCCACTTCTTCTAGTTCTTTGATCGTTTATTTAATTTAATCAGCTTTTTAGATTTGTTCAATAAAACTAATTATAATGTGATAAAATTTGGATATTTCAGTAAAAAAATATGTTTTGTTCAAGTAGAGAAAATGAATTTTCACGGAGTTTGAAGAAATTTAAAGAAAACTTCAATAGAAAAAAATATTTTTTTTTATAATCATATTTCTTGCTCGAATTATTATGATTGTTTGATAGTAAATGCACAAGTAAATGAAAATGTAACACCTCACTCAATAAGTTCGTAGGATGAACATAAAACAACAACTTTTGGGCAATATTCGACTTTATTCATGAGGATCAAGACAAGACAACCTTCAAGAGTGACACATTCATACCAACGTTTCTCTATACCTTTCTTGTAGAATGATTTATCTTTGGCCTCAAAATACGGCTTTCACTCTTTGCTGTCTACTCAGCTGACGACTGATTGTAGTGGTGGATCCAGGTTTCATCCATTTTATTTCGCTTGAACAGCTCCAAATAGCGCTCGGAATCTTCAATTCGTTGTTGTCTTTGGTCCACTTTGAGCTTGAACGCGGTACCCATTTCGAACAAAGCTTTCTCATGATTCAAGCAAAATGGTGAATACACTGCCTTCTGGTATCTTCAGGGTGTCAGCTATATCACGCAACATCAATATTTCGATCGGACAAAACCATTTTGTGGACTTTTTTATGTTTTCTTCAACAATTGCCGAATTTGGGCGACCAAAGTGTTCACCATCATTTGTGTCTGTACGACCAAGTTTAAAATCAGCAAACCACGTCTCTACCATTTATCTCGACGGAGAAGAGTTCCCAAAACACTTATCCAACCATTGCTTTGCTCCAACGGTATTTTTTTCCATCAAAAAGTAATGTTTTATCAACACAAAATTCAGATTTTTTCATTGTTTTGAAAATTACAAAAGTAGCGTCACTAAAACCACTGTAACTTGTGAACTAAACGTCAGATTATCATGAAATTTTGACAGGCGTTGTCTGAAGGTTGGTACTTCCTAAAAAAATTTCGATAGAGGCTCCATCTATATCCATCTTACGAACTTATTGAGTGAGGTGTAAAATGTTGAAAAACCTAAAATTTTGTTCAATAAAATTTTACAGAATCTTAAAGTTATTTTTTTGCTCAGTTTATGCAGTTAAATCATCTATGAAATTAATTGCAATGGAAATGGATTTTCGAGGAGTTTGAAGAATTTCAGAGAAAACTTAATATTTTAAACGGATAAGTTGAAGTTTCCTAAATATGAATAAAGATATGAATTTTTATGCAG
>NW_017099952.1:32419-72841 GCF_001412225.1 Nicrophorus vespilloides | reverse complement strand
ATTTGTTTTATGCAGAAATGCTGCAGTGGCTGCATTCTATACGAAATTAGATGTTTGTAGTTTGTTAAATGCGGAACGCTGGAAATACGCTTATTAAATATGATATTTCATTATTACTTTTTCTCTCGTTCCACTTCCACTCGTTGTTTATGTTTCTGAGGTTTTTGCGCAAATATTCTGTTACGAATGCGTGTTTCGTATGGAAGTGTGCATTTGATGAGCATACAAAGTATGGTTTAATAAAATTTAGGGGGAAGACATATGTTACACACGTATCGTGCATATTCTTTACACATACGAAAAAAACAAAAAACGGACGTAAAAATGCGCCACCGAGTATATAGGGATGAGAGGATGGTAGAGGGGGAACGATGATTTGTGTACGTCCCCTGTTGTCTGCTCCCATATTCCCAGCAGAATATAAAACTGTAACTGGTCCAACCACCCACACGCATCATCAACAACATTGTCCCAAAAAGTACTACAAGAAAATGCAAATTATTCAAATCGATCATATAACAAAAATGTATGTATTTTTTGTCCGAATTATTGACAAATTCACTCTTATTAAGAGTTCAAATTAAAATTGAAATAAATTCTATAAATTGATTTAAAATTCTTAAAAAAATCGCTAAATTTTAAATCTTAATTATTATTGTACATAGATTATTCATAATTGAAAAATATTCTTTGCAAATATTCGAATAATTCAATTGTAAGTCTAATACATTTTCCTAATTACTGGCGAATTACAAAGTTTTGAGCGTTTTTCAGCAGTTTTGTGTTTAGTGAATTCAGTTGTGTGTAAGAGCGTTCCAAAATGTTGGTAAAAAAGAGAAAATTCGATACATTCTTCAGTACTACTATGACCAAGATGAAAAGCGAAGTAGGCGGCCAACAAAATCAGAAATTGGTTTTAGTTTTGAGCGTTTCTTAAGATTATTCAGTAAATCTCAACTAATTTGAACTTATTTATTATTTTATACAAATTATATGAAATTAATTTGGTGATGCAGATTATTTAATCAAATGTATGTATTAAGAAAAATATATGTAATACATTTTTTTCCAAATGATGACGAGAATTAATCTCGCGTAAAAGGAATTGCGGTTTAGATGGAACGAAGAAGTTATAACAACTTCTGGGTTTTGGATGTGTTGTGCATGTGTACATTTTCCTTTTGAATTCATTAAATAAGGTTGGATGGTTGCCAGGATGGATGGAGGAATGCGTCCACTCCATTATACACTTGTACAAATGGTGCAGTTCGGATCGGCCTTGGCCTCTGGACCGATCCGTGATTTAGACCTTCTCACGTCGTCCTCATTATTGCACTAAATCTGATTATCTGAAATTCATTAATTTTCTAACCAACGTTCGCCTCGCGGTTCCAAATTAATTGCAACCACCGAATCGCGCCTCACGCCTATCTTCATTTCATACCTGACAACACACACATTATTTAAACGATAATTTAACATCTCACTTAACTGTAATTAAAGTTAACTTTAACATGAAATGTTAAATTTAATAGATAAATCTCTCAAATTTTATACATTGAAAATCAATTTTAAATTAATAATTAATAACTTAATACATTCATAAAATAAGGTTATGATAATATACTTTGAATTAAGATAGGTTAGGTTTTGTAAGGTTCTGTTTTTTTTTTTCTAAAAATAGGTTAAATTAATTAAACATTCAATAATTATAGTAAGATTTTCCAAAAGTCAATGAATTTCATGTTAATAAAACGTTTAATTAAAAAATCATTGTTTAAGTTAGGTTAGGTTAAGTAAGGTTATGTTCTTTTGTAATAGATTCAGTTAACTTTTTGCTACTAATGTCATAATATTTCTATGTTAAAGCTACATTAATCTAGTCCGTAGATACAAACTCTGTATAAGTAAGTTTCCCATTAAACAGTGTTCTTGTATCGATTAAAGCGCAAGAGTTCTCCGCTTAAACTGTTACTTAAATGCACGTCAGTTTATTTCCGGTTTGTCGTCGTTTACGTTTAAGTTAACGTCGAGGGAGGATTAGGTAACGTGATAATCGTTAAAACAAGTTTACCGTCGATTCGATGAAGTTGCCTCGAACTAGAGTTTTGGGGGGGGGAGAGTTTCGCGCTTAAGGAAACGAGCAGAAATTTTGCAAAACTTTAATTGTGTTCTAATTAAGTTTTATTTCGCCTTTGCTTTCGAAGCGTTAATTACGTTCGAATCGTACCGCAAATGTTGTTCACATAATCACAATTTGAAATGCGATTCCAAATGCAAATTTCAGTTTTCATCAAAAGAAATTTGTAAAAATTAAATTTTTTATTCTAAATAATATAGATTATAATTTATACTCGTCTTGTACATTTTAATTTTATGATGCAAATTGTTTCTAAATTAATTGATTAATTAATTAATCTTGTCATAATCAATTTATTAAAATGATTACACATTACTCGATACTTGTCAAGTATAAGGTAACATTGGATACTTTGGTCATTTAGAAATTATTGTATTTTAATGTACGCAAACTCTACTTGCATATTTCCAAGTAATTTCCAAAGGCCAATTATCTTGTCATAATCAATTTATTAAAACGATTAATCATTAGTCGATACTTGTCAAGTAAAAGGTAACATTGGATACTTTGGTTATTTAGAAATTATTGTAGTTTACTATGCGCAAACTCTACTTGCATCTTTACAAGTAATTTCCAAAGTCCAATTATCTTGTCATAATCAATTTAATAAAATGATTAAACATTAGTCGATACTTGTCAAGTAAAAGGTAACATTGGATACTTTGGTTATTTAGAAATTATTGTAGTTTAATATACGCAAACTCTACTTGCATCTTTCCAAGTAATTTCCAAAGGCCAATTATCTTGTCATAATCAATTTATTAAAACGATTAATTATTACTCGATACTTGTCAAGTAAAAGGAAACATTGGTTACTTTGGATGTTTAGAAATTATAGTATTTTAATATACGCAAATTCTAGTTGCATCTTTACAAGTAATTTCCAAAGGCCAATTATCTTGTCGTAATCAATTTATTAAAATGATTAATCATTAGTCGATACTTGTCAAGTTAAGCGTAATATTGGATACATACGTATTTAAACTTGTATACTTTCTTATTTAAAAATTATTGTACTTTAAAATAAACAAACTCTATTTGCGACTTTCCAAGTAATTTCCAAAATCCAATAGCGCGATTTTATAAAAAAAATTACTTGTACAAATTTTATTAAAGAAGGTAAAGTTCTAAGATAAATTTAATCTTAATTTTATGATGCAAATTGTATCTAAATTTTGATTTTTGAATTGTTGATTTTTTTTTTCATTTTTGAATTTTACTTCTCAACTTTCTTCTTATTGTGATGCCAAAATATAAGATTGTAAATGTGAAAATATCTTTAATTGCAATGAAGTTTTGTAAAGGTGGCCGATATTTCTTCAGCGCTGACAATATAATTGGAAAGTTTCATATTCAAGTTGCTGTTTTCTTTAGACACGAGCAGACTGAAAAGTTGGACGTGAAAAACAATTGGCTGAAATAATTACTTACAGAGAGGCCTCATTTTCCGGAACGCTGGATAATCGAATTAGGATCGTGGCGAATTCCGAAAAGCGATACGCGCAAACAGACGGTGTTGAGATTTCATAATCCATTAAACTTACTTCAACGATCATCTTCTCTCTCTCCTCCTTCGATTCGTTTATTTTTTTTTACGGTCTGCGGTCTGCTAACTGCTTCGATTCCATCCACTTCTTTATTACCATTAAGCGTTCAGTAAAAATTTGTTCGTCGACAATAAGAAAAATTTTACTTGCGATAAAAAGTCAAAGAGTTTTTAATTTGTCGTGAATACGTGAAACCTCTCTATCTTTCCGTCATAATGGTTTGGGAATCCTGTCAGGTTTATTATATTACTGCGCTTGCATTCGCAGAACTTTTTTTTTGCGCGTCTGTTCATTGCGGTTTGCCAAAAGCATAATAAATTAACTTTTTTTGGTATGATGATGGAACTGTGTTATAACCATTATCTTGTCATAATCAATTTATTAAAATGATTACACATTACTCGATACTTGTCAAGTTAAAGGTAACATTGGATACTTTGGTTATTTAGAAATAATTGTATTTTAATATACGCAAACTCTACTTGCATCTTTCCAAGTAATTTCCAAAGTCAAATTATCTTGTCATAATCAATTTATTAAACTGATTAATCATTAGTCGATACTTGTCAAGTTAAGCTTAATATTGGATACATACTTATTTAAACTTGTTTACTTTCTTATTTAGAAACTATTTTACTTTAAAATACCCAAACTCTATTTGCGACTTTCCAAGTAATTTCCACAGTCCAATAGCGCGATTTTATAAAAAAAATACTTATACAAATATTATTAAAGATGGTAAAGTTCTAAGATAAATTTAATATGAAAACAACCACAAATATAACAAATTATTTCAATTTACGATTTTTTTTTACTAATTTTACCTTTCATTGAGTTATGCTTTTAATTATATTATTTTAATTATAAAAATAAACTTGAGAGCATGTGAAAAGGAATTGTCAGTTAACGAATTTTTAATTTACAAAATGTTTTCTTACTTTATACAATTTGAATTCATATGAAAAGATATTCTCAGTTAACGAATTTTCAATTTACAAAATGTTTTCTTACTTTATACAACTTCAATTTACTATAATTATAATACATTTCTAACAAAAAATTTCGTTTTACAAATTTTACTTATTATTGATTTGTATTCATATTCATAAAAAGATGTTCTCAGTTAACAAATTTTCGATTTACGAAATGTTTTCTTACTTTATACATTTTCAATTTACTATAAATAAAATTGTAACAAAATTTTTAACGAAGTGAATTTAAAAGATGTACTTAAAAGTCGGTTTACAAATATTCAATTTATTATGAAAGCAATCACAAATTTATTTAAATAATGTCATAAACAGATTCGGTTTATCAATAAAACTTGTTGGAAGTTAATATTTCTTTCGTCTTATACTTTTTTGAGCATTCAAACTTTTCACTTTGTGAAATTCCATTTATCAAAGATCTTCCTACTTTACAAAAGATGGTCTCAATTTACGAACATTCTGAGCATTCAAACTTTTCAATTTATTAATTTTCCATTTATCAAAGATGTTCTCAATTTACGAACTTTCACCTTACAAAAGATGGTCTCAATTTACGAACTTTCTGAGCATTCAAACTTTTCAATTTATGAATTTTCCATTTATCAAAGATCTTCTCAATTTACGAACTTTCACCTTACAAAAGATGGTCTCAATTTACGAACATTCTGAGCATTCAAACTTTTCACTTTATAAATTTTTCATTTATCAAAGATTTACGAATTTTCACCTTACAAAAGGTGATCGCAATATACGAATTTTGTATTTATTATGAAAAATGATCATAAATTTAATTAAATAATGTGAAAAACAAATTCGGTTTACGAATAAAAGTTTTATAAAATTAAGATATCTTTCTTCTTGTACTTATTAAAACAATCAAAAAAATGTTACGTTTATGAAAAAAAAACTCACTTCATACATTTTCAATTAAAACGACCGTAATTATAATGAATTCCCATTTAAAAAAGTATATATGTAAAGCGAAATTTTGGGAATTTTGTTTTACATATATACTTTTTCTGCATTACACAACAATGTAAATATTTTAGTCGTTTCATCATTTTTTTTTATTCATCCCCTTCGTGTGTCCACATCCCGTTTTCGCATGTACACGGCTCGATGATGGTGAAGCCCCACACCAACATCGTGCGAGTTCATTAATGAATTACTCCATACACTCCACTTAACGCTCGAGTAAAATTTCACAATGAACATGCAAAGAGCCGCCGCACAAAGAACATTAATTACGCAACGATGCCCAAATCTTTAGGCCCACAAACAACAATAACAACAACTTCAAATAACGTAAATAGTTTTGAACGTAATTAGGTAGCTAGGTTTAATAAAAGAAAAAAAATCGGGTCCGGTCTCATAAAAATGCTTATATTTCTTAGCACACAAAAAATCTCTATTGAAGTTCTTGAGATTGCAACGTGCATGAAAGAAATTCTGAGGTCCGAAGCTCCATAATTTACTCCGTCTTTTACTCTATTTTTTTACATTTTCTTTGTTCATTTTTGGGATTAGTAACGAGGATCCTTTTTGATCTGAATTGTATGAAATTGATTTCGTTTGATGACCGAAGATGTTGAAACATTGGAAATAGACGAAACGTACGGCCTCGTTGCAAGGGATAATTAGTTCGGTATTATTGGAATTAGCCTCCGGCCTCCTGTTCTTCGCTCCTCCGCCCGATCGTAATTAGAAAATTAATAAAATTCCAGGACAAGGCTGCACTTATTTACGTCTACCTAATTAAATTCTTGGGGTTTTCGGAAGTAATATTCAACAAAATAATATATATATATAAGAAGAAGCGAGACGAGAAGCGAGTCTGGCAAATACACAAATTTAAAAATAATGTACGGTTTCCACTTGGAAATCAATACGACCGTTTTCATTACTCTGTCTTCTTCCGACGAAATGAAATGAATATTATTGAGTCGAATGAAAAATTTATAAGAAGCTATGAGTTATTATTAGCAAAGTTAATTATTTGGTTTATTATGATTATTAACTTCTTTCTTTATATTAATTAATAATAAGTTTTCAAAAACTCGTGTCCCAGGATGGAATATCTCTGGACACTGTGGAATACTTTGTAGTATTGTCTAGTGTGTTTTATGGAAGAGTTTAGATCAGTGATTCCCAAAGTGGTCTATATCGACCCCCAGGGGTCTATGACAACGTGCAAGGGGTCAGCGAAAAAAAAATTGGGGGTTCATGATATGAAAATGGGGGTCCACGACAGTGGATCTCAACATACACTAATAGTACCTATTTACTTACATTATACTATCTTATAATATAAAGACATATACATTATTTATAAAAGTATCTATGAAGTAAAAAAAATATTATATATGTTTATAAAATTGTGTAAGTTGTAGAATGTAGGCATTTGTTTTGTGGTCGCAATACATTTTCAACTTGTAAAAACCTGCACATAATGATATACCAGTATCATCTTGTTACAAGCATACGCGCAGTCTTAGAGCAAAGATATTAATAATTATAAAGATGTCCCAATATAAATAATAAGTTTACAAAAAATCAATATCAGGTAAGTAGGGGGTCTACCCAAAACCGAAAAACATGGCAAGGGGTCTACGACACAAAAAAGTTTGGTAACCTCTAGTTTAGATTAAAGTCAGTGTACTTAATAGTATTCATTTAACACTTAGATGCTTCAGTGTCGTATTCTACCTTCCAGTTGCTACAAGCATAGGTTGCTGGTCAAGAGTAGTATCAAACTAGAACTTGAACTAGGACTAGGTTCTTCCTAGGACTAACTAGGACTAGGACTAACTTAAAATAACAAAAGTGTCGTTTTAAATGTAAGAAGCGTCCTGAATACGGAATAATATTCTAAGGATAGTGGCGAATTTGCCATGTGGGATGTAAGTCATAGTCGTTGGCGGGAGTTTTGTATGTTTCCTTATCCGATAAGGTCTAAAGGGTGTTAATTCTTACAATTGTTTGGGAAGGTTAATTGTTCGTGACGTAGTTTTTATATTTGGCTGTCCAACTTTTACATAATCCTCCTTTTGAGACAGTGACCTAGACGGGTTGTAAGAACTAGCAGAACATGAGAAACCAGAGAGTTTCTCCAAAAAGGTTTTATTGCACTATGCAGGTATTGCAAGTGCTGATAATCTTATTGTGGGAACTTTCCAAAAGACTGTACTTGATATACAGTACTCATAGTACTTATTAGCATTAATAATAAAGTGGTTGGACACAACAATATTACATATTTTCAATTACTTGTTGATAACATTTTATATTTTTTAAATGTAATTAACACTTTTTTACAAGATTCTAATATTCTAAGTTATTTAAAGTAGAATAATTGAATTTCATGCAGGATTTTCCATCGTTTTGTCAATTTTTCAGCTATCTTATATGAAATAATTTTTGAACAATTATTAATAAATAATTGTAGTAAAATATGCAACTTTTAAATTGAGAAATTGAGCTTTTTTTTGCCATTAAATAAACGGTATATGTTTGACTTCATAAATTTATATTTCGACACTTCAATCGATTTTTTCAGTAGTCGTGAAGAGATCATTTCTGTACTAAAAAACATATATCAAGTAGCCAATTTTCTAAAGATTACTAATTAAAGCAATAGTGCGGTTTCGATCAATCCGGATTTACTATAGTCCGGTTTGAAAATTTGAAAATTTTAATTGATCAAAATAAAAATAAATGATACACAAAATAAATTATATTTTTCTATTCACTTCAATTTATTGTAGTTTATTTTTTATGCGATTTTAGTGTCCTCGTTTTGTCAATTTCTCAGCTATTTTATATGAAATAATTTATGAACGATTATTAAGAAATAATTGTAGTAAAATATGAATCTTTTAAATTGAGAAATTGAGCAATTTTTTTGCCATCAAATAAACGGTCGATGTTTGACTTCATAAATCAAACTTTTTGAGACTGAAATGAAAGCGTGAAGGAACGTTTATTACCATCTACCCACATCACTTGTCCTACGAAAACCAATGATATTGAACGTGCCTCGGTGTATGGACAAAATAAAACGAAGAAGATAAAAGGATGCAAAGACTTCAGCTGAAATATTAAAATAATGACAGCGCACGAAATCTATTACATTCTATAACAAAACAAAAAATTCGTACGTAAATAGTTTTAGAATTCTTTGTAAACATATACGTTTGAATACACAAATAATATTGATTACAAATATAGAAAATCGTTAAAATTGTGACTTTTATTTATTTATTAAAATAAGGTTAACTTCAGTAGTATATTGATGCTCTGCGATTCCACTATTTCCTTTGAATGTGAATCTGTTTCTATCCTTAACACTGTCTTTGTCCATCGACTTTTGACTGAAGATCCATATGCTTAATCTCATTTATTTCACTGTCCATCTGTGATGAACGATGTAAGCATCGAGAGGGCTCACAAAGGGCCTGGGTTGACCAGGATTTGAACCTGTGACCACTGGCTCGTGGTCCCTATAATAAGAAATAGAAATATAAAGCTGTAAATTTATTGATTTATAATCTGCAGTAATTTGTGTCGAAGAGTAAATCGTTTATTTGTTGACAATAAAGGAATGCAGCGTATGTTTGAATTGTTATGAGGAGATTAACACGAGGCGATATGGTGAATTGCATAACATTAGAATGCCATTAGCGTGGGAACAAATCACATATAAAATTAGTTGATTTCGAGTAGCTCAAGTCGAGGACGACCGAAAATCTGGGTCAAAGGCTCACTGCAAAACCGGAAGGGCACCGAAACGCGCGAAGATTGATTTTTGTTTAATATCTTTATGGCTCAACAAAAAAAAAACGTATTGCAAAATTGTCTTTTTTTTTTATTTTTTTTTCTTTTCTTATCTGGGATTTCACCCTTTAGTTTATGATTGATGCGAATTTAAGTGTCCTCCCGTTCGGATTTTTCCTTGGCCTTGAAGGGATGCAAGTTTTATGTTCTTTTTCAGAAAAAAAAAGTAAGAGTTTTTAAACCCTAAATTTATATAAAAATATGAAAATATTTGGTATAATAAGTACACTTATTTAGCTGCAATTTACTTATTCAGGTGAAAAATAAGAATTATGTAAAATATTTTCAATAGTTAGTGGAAGTTTCCTAATTTTGGATCACAAAGAGTTGCCTAAATTGGACTGGTAAATTTTGAAGAAAACCCCGGAAGACATTTTTACTTATAAGTAGTTTTTTGTAATCAATATCAAAAGAAGCTAAAGTGAATAAACTATATAGAAAATGAAAAAAAACTTTGAAAATACTTAAAATTGTCTGTGTTGGTCTATTTCATTTACTGACCGCAATATTTTTTACCTAAGTTTTAAATAATTCTTCAAAAATATTGATTTTAGTATTTTAATATATCTTCAGCTTCAAATCGGCGTTCTTATTGCAAAAATGTCTACTATTTTTCAAGGATTTCATCTTTTATGATTGATGCGAATTTAAGTGTCTGTCAGTTCGGATTTCTCAGTAGCCTTTGAAACAAACGAGTTTCAGTAGAGACAAATAAAAAAAACAAATGCAAATAACAAACAAAGCCAATTTTATAAATATTACTAAATAGATGATATTATTTTTTTTATATAACTTTTTAAATAATTCATAAATTTTATAGTTTATAATTCGACTCTTCAATCGATTTTTTTTCAGTAGTATTTGAAGATATCATTTCTTTACAAAAAGAAATCATATAAAGCGGCCAATTTTCTAATAATAACTAATTACGGCAATATAATGTGGCTTCGATCAGTGATATTCACTATATGATATGAAAATTTCAAAAACATTTATAAATAAATGATCTTTAAGTGACTTCACTCACATTTTGTGCAGTTTCATTCTATGAGGTTTCAAACAGTCCGGAATATTTGAGAAACCCGCACTATGCGAGATATTGCTATAATTAGTATATAAAAGCAGTTATTATTATATTTCAGTATTTAGGATATGCTACAGACCGAAATATATTTGCCTAAGTTCTTTGAAAATATTGATTTTAGTATATTAATATCTTCTGCTTCAAAATTGTCTTCAATTTTTCAAGGATTTCATTTTTCGTTTATGATCGATGCGAATTTAAGTGTCTGTCAGTTGGGATTTCTCAGTAGTCTTTGAAACATTTGATTTTATATTTCGACAGTTCAATCGAATCTTTCAGAAGTCGCGAAGAGATCATTTGTGTACAAAAAAAACGTATATCAAGTGGCCAATTTTCTAAAGATTACTAATTACAGCGATAGTGCGGCTTCGATCAGTCCGGATTTACTATATTCCGGTTTGAAAATTTCAAAATTTTAATTGAGCAATATAAAAAGAAATGATACAGATAATAAATTATATTTTTCTGTTCACTTCAATTTATTGTAGTATATTTTTATGCGATTTTAGAGTTTCAAACAGTGCGGATGTATTGCGAGGTATTGCTGTAATTAGTATATGGAAGCAATTTTTATTATATTTCAGTCTTTTGTATTTGCTACAAGTTTATATAGTTTATATAGTTCTTTGAAAATATTGATTTTAGTATATTAATATCTTCTGCTTCAAAATTCTCTTCTATTTTTCAATGATTTCATCTTTTCGGTTTGTTTCAGTCCGGTTTGAAAATTTTATAAATATTATTTTTCTATTCACTTCAATTTATTGTAGTTTATTTTTATGCGATTTTAGAGTCCTCGATCAAACGGTTTCAAATAGTACGGAATATTTGCAATAAATCGCACTATGCGAGGTATTGCTGTAATTAGTATATAAAAGTAATTATTATTATATTTCAGTCTTTAGTATATGATTGATGGGGATTTAAGTGTCTCTGTTTGTACGGATTTTGTCCTTGAAGGGATGCTGGGTTTAGAGGCACTTTTGGTCTATGTAACAATTATCGACAGACAATCGGAACTTGATTGGTGCATCCATATATATACGTATAAATTATCGTTTTTCTATTTTAGAGTCTTTGATCAAACGGTTTCAAATAGTACGGAATATTTGCGATAACCCGCACTATGCGAGGTATTGCTGTAATTAGTATATGAAAGCAATTATTACTATATTTCAGTTTTTAGTATATGATTTATGGGGATTTAAGTGTCTCTGTCTGTACGGATTTTGTCCTTGAAGGGATGCTGAGTTTAGAGGCACTTTTGGTCTATGTAACAATTATCGAAAGACAATCGGAACTTGATTGGTGCATCCATATATATATATATACGTATATATTGATCATGTAGCGACGGTAATGGCTTTGTAATGATCTGTCCAAATGTTCATTAGCATTGTCTGCGCTCGACGCAATTAAACAAAACTTGAGGAGAGAAGAAAACACGTCAGACACAATACTCCCCGAAATTTCAAAGCACTTCGCCGATATTTCCCTCCAGTTACTTTAATTAATCTAACTACAACAACAGCAGCAGCTTTCGTTAAGGGTTCGGGTTGGGTGTGCAATGTTGTGGGCTTTCTTATATATTTTTATTTGTTGTTGTTGTTGCCTGAGGAAACGGAAGCGGCGGCGGCATTCGAAAGCGGGCATTCTTTTCGTTGGGCGCATTTTAACGTGTGCGTGTTTTGTGTTTATGTACGTGCAGCTCTTGGGGGATGAGGTAGAGGAGGTGGAGGAGGTGGTCGTAATTCCAGTTTTGTAATAAAAGGTATATTCCGAGCGTAGTAGTGTGTTTGGAGCATGACCAGGAATTGAGGGCTCGGAGTCGGCGCCGTGACCTGACGGGGTACTGACCTGGATACTGCTGCAACGAGCTGACACAGGTGCATTGATTTATCACCAACCATGTGGCGGATTCCCATTTTATTTTATTTATTTATTTATTTATTTTTTCGTCCTTGCTTACAAAGGACAACCGAAACTACCGAATCTCATTGTAATTAGACTACAAGAAAACTGCAAACAAAACTGTAAAGAAAATTTTCAAAAAATTCAAAATGAAAACGATGGATGGAAATCCTTGACCCAGTCTGTGTCATATCAAATAACGTACAAAATAATACAGGTTTGCAAGTGTATTCGACATTGTGATCGGATCGATTTCATTACGTTACCCTCTTCATTGTGTCCCGATCCGGGCAATAATATTTATGCATAACGATTCCATCCAAGGCTCCTTTTATGTATGTATACATTCCATATATATAGAAAAAAAAACATGTTACTTTCGTGATGACACCAAATTGTATCAGGAATATTTCAATATGTATTTCTTCAAAATAAATTACAAAGAAAAAACAACCTATGTTATATGACAAATTTGTAAGGCTTTCCAAATTGATTGAACAATCAATTATTTGTACAACATTCAAATATAAATCAAATTTAACAAATTATATATATTTTTTGTATATAAACATTTATAAATATGTTCAGGATATTTAGAAGGCTTTCCAATTACAAACATGCCCTACCCACGTGCCAGTGGTCACAGGTTCAAATCCTAGTCTAGTCAGGCCCTTTATGAGCCCTCTCTGTGCTTGCAGCATTAGGTCCATCGTTTATCACCGATGGACAGTGAAATAAATGAGGTTCAGCATATGGACCTTCAGCCAAGTCGATGGACAATGTTAAGGATAGCAGCAGATTCACAGTCAAAGAAAAAAGTGGAATCGCAGAGCATCAATATACTACTGAAGTTAACCTACAAGAGGAAAGACAACCAACAAATTAAAAATCTAATGATCATAATGGTAAACTATCCACCGGGAAAGATTATCTACCTAATGTCAACCGCGATCCTAAATTTATTCATATGTTCATATATAATACCTCGTATAGTCCAGGTAATCTATTTTGTCAATATCCCAGACTGTTTGAAACCGGACTAATCGAAAAACTGAATACAGATAACAATAAAGACAGAAAGATGATATAATAATTTTATTTTTTTTTTGATAAAAATTTACTCGGTTTTGAAATTTTCTAACCGGACTATAGTGAATTCAGAATGATGGAAGACGGACTATGAGAGGTATTGCTTCAATGTAATAGATTACACAACTTTACATTGTTGATAGACTTTAGGCAACAAACTTTCCAATTAAAATAATATTAATAAACAAAACATTAAGTACAAAAACAAATTCTTCGATGTTCAATTAAATCTATTTTTTTGCATCAAAAATAGAAATATATTAGTTTTATTAATTGTTTAAATACAATTAATTAAATTCTTATGTTACTTAAAAAAAATGTATAAAAAAAATACATATTAAGAATAATTTTCAGTTTAATTATGTTTAAAAGTTACATTTTCAGTTTAAAATTGACGAGAAGTTTTAGATGTTCCAAATTATATTTAGTATAATATAATTATTACAAATTCACTTGAAAGATTGATTTTTTTACAATAATTTCAATAATATTAATCTTGACTACAATTCATGTATAATTTTATAAAATGATTGCGTTAGAGCAAAATTTTAATTACAAAAACTACAATTTGATTTGTAATTAGTAAAAGTATCTTATCATATATTTTTAATAAATTGAGAAATTAGGCTTTAAGTTTCAAAATTTTAACTAAATTTAAATGTCGTAATTACAAAATAGTTATACAAATATTGATTTCAATAGAAATATTGATTTTTCTTGCTATTATTCATTTATATTTTCTATAATTACACAAATTCAAATGTTAAATTTTACAAACAAAAATTAATGGAAGCTTGCTTAACGAGTTTAATTAGTTCCAAAATTTCCAGATTTTTACTCACATAGTGAAACATATTCAAAAATACACAATAATGTAGAAGGCGCACAATCCGCAAATTTCCTCTCAACGTTATGCAAAACGTCGCTCATTAAGCGAGGTTCCACTGTATTTAAATTATAGTTAGTTAATGAAGAAAATAATATATAAAAATTGACTAGTTTTTATTAAATTAAGTTATTATAATCTACTAAATGATCGTATATTTACTTAAAGCATACACAAACCCAGCACCGAGATTAGATAATAAATCGCAACGCTAATGAAGATAGCTACAACTCTTCGAAGCGGTCGATCATTGTTACATTACATATTAATCCTTTCATTACGCGATCCGTCGATTGGAAATCCATCTTTATACACCACAACCGCAAAACCGTTACTCAAGTTAATTAAATCCCAAAAGCCAGAAAAGTAACAACAGAAACCCATTGTACGATAATTCATCCATTTATTTCTTCTTTTCGCATTTCGTTTCGTGTTTGAAACGCAAAACTCGACTTAATTAAGCTCGGATTTCGATCACGGAGCTGCTAAATTCCGCCGCAATTAAAATGCGACCATTAAAAAGACTCACCCACACCCGACGACGTTTCCATTTAATGCAGCTATGAATGGTGCACAAAGTTGTCGATTGTTGTTGCCGACTCGGGACGAATTAATTTTTCACTTTCGAAACAAAAAAAAACCCTTTTGTCCGCAGTTACGTAACTTTTGCTGCGAGAAGAGAAAAAAAGAATGGAAATGAATCGAGAAGTTTTTAATTATTGGAAAGCGTGTTAATTTGTTTTATTTTATTTTTTTGGGGGTGCGTGTCTTGTTGATAAGTTCCTTGCTTTTATAGGTGTCTCTTGGGTTAGGGTTTGTTGTTGTTTTTAGGTTGATGATGAATTTGTTGGTGGATCTGGGTCAGTGCAGTAGGCAGTCGGGTCGACCTGACCCAAATGAGTCGGGGTGGGTTATATTCAAATAAGGCCTATTTCGGTGGTTTCCGAAAGGTATTTATCGATCGGCAGCAGTCGGCCCAGGTACCATTATTTGTGTATGAGTGTGTGTGTGTGTGAATCTTTCCGAAACGTCCTCGAGTAAATATTGAATGGGCTTGCAAAGTAGGGCACAAGCAGGTGACCTACACCGATTTTTTTCTCCTTTTCTCTCCATCCACATCATTCGAAATCCGATCGAAATAAACGCTCGCAATGGAAACAAATAATAACAACAACAACAACAACAAAACGATTTTAGTTTGCAAGAACTAATTACTAATTAATGACTGCTGGTCTATTTTTTTTTGTTGTTTTTTTTTTGAAGGGAAAGTGCTTATCTGCATGGGCCAAGGTATTTGGTTGAACACCAAGTTTGCGGTACAGTTTTATCGCGGACATTAATCAATTGTGCAATGAAGAAAGGGGAAAGGGAGGAAGGCAAAAACATCTCAATGAGATTGGAGGATGGGCGAAGGGGAATCCCCGTTTGGAGCGATTATCGGACGGCGTTCTGCACTTGCCTTCCTCCTTCACGCCCATTACGTGAGCTGAATTGATGATGCAGGAGGTAGGAAACGTATATCCTACCCAGACAGATGTAGGCCCGTAACAGGTGGCATATGACAGAAGTCCAATCTGCTACCAAAGAACTCGAAAATAGATCTTCAAAGCCATAATACAAAGAATATAAAATTTCATACAAATTACAGTATAATTACTTCAATATTAATTTAAATGAAATAGAGACAATACCTCGCATAGTGCGGCTTCGATCAGTATGGATTCACTATAATTTGAAAATTTCCACAATTTTTTTTTTAAATAATTCTAATTTATTAAATAAATACGTTTTAATTATTTTTTATGTACAAATGTTTGAATAAATATTGAAATCCGATTTTCACTAGTCGTTGCCTAAATATATCAGAATCGATAAAGACAATTAACTTGTGTACATATTCAGAAATTTGACTTTTGAATCGTTTTTAGAAAAAGGTTGATTCCGATCAAATGATTTGTATCAGTTTTGTAGTTTACCACTAAAGTAATAACTAAGAAATATTCTGCTTACAAAAAAGTTGCTTTAGTTAAAATAACTTTGCTAAGTTTAGAGTTGATTATTTTAGCCTTAAAGGTCTACTAGTAATAATGATGAAATCAAGACATTCATTGAGAATAAGCCACACTACACGACACGTTCATTAGCAGAAATATTAACCCTTTTCAGCCTATTTTTTATGCTTTACTCAGCATTGCTTACTAATAAAAATATATCTACTCTATCTAATTGACATTAGTTGCTGCCATCAGTTTTAATCGTTGAAAGAGAAAATTGAATTTGGAATTAATGATTCCATGTGGAATCACTGTGCTGGAAAGGGTTAAAAAAATATCAAAAACAACCAATCATAAGCGTTTTGTAAAAGTTGGCCACTTAAACCAGTACAAAGTATGAGTTTCGCACAATTTTTATGGATAAAAATTTCGACAATTACTACTTCACAATAAATGTTGGAGTTAGAAGTCTTTTATTCACTAGATCAGGGTTTTCCAAACACCAGGAAAGTTCTGAGAAAAGTTAATAGGTGTTCCGTGAATACCTATAATGAAACATTTACTAGTGTATTGATTATGTACTATCACCTAGATCAGTGATCGGCAAATTTATTAGCCAAAGAACATTACAACAATTTCAAAAAAATTGGAAGCCAAATCTGCTTGTCTAGTAAACTTTTATTACACTAAATAAGTAGTATACTAAATAAAAATCAATTTCATACTTAATAAATATTTGTGCCAGAGCCGAACTTAAGGAGACAAAGAGCCACATGCGGCTCTGGAGCCACACTATGCCGATCACTGACCTAGTCTACAAAATAAACAATTTTCTATGAATATTTCAGGATTTAAGAAGTGTTCCGTTGCAGGAAAAGTTTGGGAAACCCTGCACTAGATAATGCACCTTCTAAATTCCACCTATTTGAGTCTTTGCAAATTTCCAATTTAGTCGACATAAAAAACACCTGGAAAAGTTTCCTGACGAAAAACCTTATAAATTCTAGGAGAATGCAATTTTTACGTTGATTTAAAGATGATGAAAGGTATACAGATCTAATAAATGCGACAAAGTTTTTGGACAACCTAATAATAGCTGTAGCATTTCTTTTGAAATGTAGATATAGCAGATGTTGCGCAATATGTTGACCGTAATCATATAATAAACAACATAGTAATGTTTATTTAATATGTAGATAGGATCTATAAGGAGGTAATAAAAACTTTTTTCCAGTATCTTTTTATGAAGGTTAGAAACGGGCGAAGTTATATGAAAAAAAAATGTTGATGTGTGTTTCCACTTATCTGCCTACTCCAGTATTCCCAAAACTACAGCCGACTTATATTCATTGTTTGATGTACGATTATTATACGCAGCGGCTTCGAAGTGCTCGAGGATTAAATAAAAATCAATATGTACAAATAAATAAGAATGAAGACGGAAGAGTTGCAAGGCTAAGACTAAGTAATATATGTGTCGATGTTGCTTGTCCTCGCGTAGAATGGATCTGGATGAAATATGTCGAGTGGATGTGGAATGGGTCTAGGCTACAAATCGCGTCTGCCTCCGGGTATTTACTAGGATTGCGGCATCTCTCTGTCCCTACATTTCTGTCCCGGCAGTAAATAAATAACAGTCCAAGCCTTAAAGGCAGACCTCCAATCGTACACAGACTAGGGCACAAGTAAAACCACACACATAAAAGAAAGAAAAAAAACAAATATAGAAGCAGCAACAACATGAAATCTTAGCCTCGAGATAAAACATGATTAATTATAATTGATTTTCACTTTGGTCGTTGTATCAAGGGTGGAAACCGAACAAAAAAGAAACTAGTAAAACGACCTTTTGTGTGTGTTTTTTTTTCTTCTCTCTAGGACCCGTTTCCCGGATAAATCGGTCCCATCCCAAGGTTAAACAAATTGCATCCGACCTGCGTGAAATTGCCAGTTAATATCGCATCGCGTAGAGACAAAACCGGCCCTTCGGATCGTCAAGCCAGAAAATAAATCGCGCTCGTCCAACGGGCGAAAGCCATCAGAAATTAATTTCGGGTAGGCGAAAATTCGATTTTACATGCTCCGGGTGGAAAAAAAATCGGTGAAAATAATCGCCGACGTTGTGAAGGGTTCGCTTCCATTAAAAACAGTTGCATTATTAATAAACGAATTCATTTTGGAAATAGAATCCGTACTAAAAAATCACTAAATTTTTAACAACAAAAATAGATTGAAATCCAATGCAGTTACACCTTGATTAATTATCCAAAAAAAAACTTTGGTCAGACGTAATCCAGATACATTCTTTCTTAAAAAAATGTATTTGATGCATTGTATGATGTGACTTCTTTAGTGGCCACGTGCTTTGACCGCAAGCGTATATATTCGTCATTACATTTTCGTTATGTTTTCTACATTGTAAATAGTTGCAATAGTTCAACTTGCTTATGCCAGAAGTTGAAACTTGAAACTCAACGACGTATATATTCGTCATATTCATTAAGTACATCAAGTCAATTCATGATGCGAATATATTCGTCATAACGAACGAATATATTCGTCATAACCATGACGATAAATACGACATAACCATTTAGATTTGTGTGACAAAATTTCTTTAATTTTTCTGTTTTTGTTGCAAACAAAGTTTTCTAAATCTTCTGTCGAAAAACCATCATCTTCTGCATTCAATAAATCCTCATCATTTTCAATTTGATATTATCTTTTTCTTTATACAACTTTTGCTTGAAATTGCAGACTTTGTTACATGAAAGCTTCGTTTTCAGAGGTAACATTAATGTACTTGTATACAATTAAAGTATGTTTTTAATTATATTTCGTCGAAAGGAGAAATGTCCCAAAAAATAATATTTGTTGTAATAAGTGAATAAATTCTAAACTTTTGTCCCACAAATTATATAAATATAAACATTTCTTGTTTTTTGTACGGTAAAAGTTGTAGTTAAACAAATAGAAAATTATATAGAATTAAACAGAAAATTACTGTTGGAATTATCTGTAGACCAGTTAAAAGTTCGTGCTGTTACGATCATCAATAATAGAAAAAGTTATGATTACCCGGCGCATCCGCTGCAAAGTGCAATATTTCTATTGGATTTCGCTGAAAACAATGACAACCTTCCCGATTTCCTCGTTCCTTCCTTCAGTTCGGTTCTGCTTGGAAGACGACGTAATTGTTTTCAGGATATTTCAGAATAGCCCCGAATGACCCCGTTTCAGATTCACCTGTATTCGTGTGTATATATATAGTATTGTGTGTGAGTGTGTGTGTGGGTTAGTAGCAGGGTTTGAAAAGTAGGCCACGGACTGGAAAAAAAAAGAAAGGAAATGCGCCTCCTGCCACCACCGCTCCAGCGCGGTTCACCATGTTATTATTATACTTTCACCATCATCATTATTAGCAGTATTATTAGTATATTAGTGCGACTGTATCCAAACAAATTATGTTTCCATTGAAGACAATTAACCCAGTTACTGATTTCCACCTAATGCTCGGAGTTAATCGAGATCGTCTGCATTAATAATAAACAATTGTTTTTTGTTTCACTTTTTTTTTTATTTTCTTAAAGATTGTTGAGAGAAAAAAAAACGAGAAAATGCAAATGTGTGTATCCGAAATGCATCGATCCAATTATCAGACGGGCACGTGAGTTTTCTCCCCTTTTGACCCAGTTTCCGTTGCGTCTGCGGCCTTACGCACCGACCCGCTTTTCCGAAATCACTGCCACTTCCGGTTACGTTACGTTACGTTTATCGCAGGAATATAAGGGTGATGGTTCGATAGGAGGAAACGAACGTCTTATTAGAAAATGGCTATAACCCCAACAACCGAATGTGTATATTAATCAACTGTTTTATGCCTTTCTTAATGCCTAAGATTACTTTGAGATTAAACTAAGAAATAAAATACATTGAAGCCTATGCAGTCAAGTTATTTATGTTATACATAGTTTAGATTCCGAGAAACGTTAGTATAGAGAAAAATAATGAAATGAACAATATTCATTTTTTTAAGTATTTTATAAAATTTATAGTAAAAATTTCAGAAAATTAAATTAAAAACTTAATTTTCTATATTAATTTGGCTTTAATTATAATAAATTTTGAGATGATAACATTAAGATTAAAGAAGATGAGCAAATTTTGGAAATATTTGAAACTTTATTGAAATTTCTAGAATTATTTTGTTAGATGTGCTTAATTTAGAATTAATTTTAATAAAATTCAATGGATTTTTTCTTTTAAAATTATGTTATTCTGTTAGGTAAAATTGTTTTTGTTGCGTTACTTTGAAACACTTTTGTGATCGTTTGTAATTAGACTATTAGTTTAAGTTCTTGTTATTAATTTTTTGAAAATCTACCTATATTGTTATTAAAATAATTAAGTAAAAAAATTATAAAAAAGATACATGAACGAATACAGTCGATTCTCGCTTAACGAACACCTCGCATAACGAGCAAAATGATGTAGCAATAGTAAGAAAAATGACTCGGTTAACGAGCGACGTTTCGCATAACTAGTGATGATAAGAAAAGAAATCCCGGATTATGCGCCTGCTACATTATTTTTAAAACTTGTGTATTTTTGAATATGTTTGACTATACGAGTAAAAATCCTGAAATTTTGGAACGAATTTAACTCGTTAAGCGAGGTTTTATGCCTTTCTTAATGCCCAAGATTACTTTGAGATTAAACTAAGAAATAAAATACATTGAAGCCTATTCAGTCAAGTTATTTATTTTATACATAGTTTAGATTTCAAGAAACGTTAGTATAGAGAAAAATAATTAAATGAATAAATTTTTTTTTAAATTATAGTAATAATTTCAGAAAATTAAATTAAAAACTTAATTTTCTATATTAATTTGGCTCAAATTGTAATAAGTATTGAGATGAGAACATTAAGATTGAAGAAGATGAGCAAATTTTGGAAATATTTGAAACTTTATTGAAATTTCTAGAATTATTTTGTTAGATGTGCTTAATTTAGAATTAATGTTAATAAAATTCAAAGGATTTTTTCTTTTAAAATTATGTTATTCTGTTAGGTAAAATTGTTTTTGTTGCGTTACTTTGAAACACTTTTGTGATCGTTTGTAATTAGACTATTAGTTTAAGTTCTTATTATTAATTTTTTTGAAAATCTATACTTATAATGTTATTAAAATAATTAAGTAAAAAATGTATAAAAAATACATAAACAAATACAGTGGATTCTCGCTTAACTAACACCTCGCATAACGAGCAAAATGATGTAGCAATTATAAGAAATATTACTCGGTTAACGAGCGACGTTTCGCATAACGAGGATTACGCGCCTGCTACATTATTTTTAAAACTGGTGTATTTTTGAATATGTTTCACTATACGAGTAAAAATCCTGAAATTTTGGAACGAATTTAACTGGTTAAGCGAGGTTTTATGCCTTTCTTAATACCTAAGATTACTTTAAGATTAAACTAAGAAATAAAATACATTGAAGCCTATGCAGTCAAGTTATTTATGTTATAAATAGTTTAGATTTCGAGAAACATTAGTATAGAAAAAAATAATTAAATGAACAATATTCTTTTAAAATTATAGTAATAATTTCAGAAAATTAAAGTAAAAACTTAATTTTCTATATTAATTAGGCTCAAATTATAAATAAGCAAATTTGGAAATATTTGAAACTTTATTGAAATTTCTGGAATTATTTTTAATAAATTTTAATTAATAAATTTCAAAGGATTTTTTTTTTAAATGAAGAAGTCCCGGATTGCACATTTTTAAAACTGGTGTATTTTTGAATATGTTTCACTATACGAATAAAAATCCTGAAATTTTGGAACGAATTTATCTCATTAAGCGAGGTTTTATGCCTTTCTTAATGCCCAAGATTACTTTAAGATTAAACTAAGAACTAAAAAACATTGAAGCCTATGCAGTCAAGTTGTTTATATTATACATAATTTAGATTTCCAGAAACATTAGTATAGAGAAAAATAATTAAATGAACAATATTCTTTTTCAAATTATAGTAATAATTTCAGAAAATTAAAAACTTAATTTTCTATATTAATTTGGCTCAAATTATAATAAGTATTAAGATGAGAATATTAAGATTGAAGAAGATGAGCAAAATTTGGAAATATTTGAAACTTTATTGAAATTTCTGGATTTATTTGGTTAGATTTGCAGGATTTAGAATTAATCTTAATAAAATTCAAAGGATTTTTTCTTTTAAAATGAATTATATTAGGTAAAATTGTTTTTGTTGCGTTACTTTCAAACACTTTTGTCACCGGTTTAAGTTATTGATATTAATTTTTTTTTAAATCTCTACTTATAATGTTATTAAATAATTAAGTAAAAAATGTATAAAAAAAATACATAAACGAATATAGTGGAATCTGGCTTAACGAACACCTCGCATAACGAGCAATTCGCTTAACAAGCAAAATTAATTGTAAGAAAAATGACTCGGTTAACGAGCGACGTTTCGCATAACGAGTGATGATGAAAAGAGAAGTCCCGGATTGCACGCCTGCTACATCATTTTTAAAACTTGTGTATTTTTGAATATGTTTGACTATACGAGTAAAAATCCGGAAATTTTGGAACGGATTTAACTCGTTAAGCGATGTTTTATGCCTTTCTTAATACTTAAGATTACTTTGAGATTAAACTAAGAAATAAAATATATTGAAGTCTATACACTCAAGTTATTTATGTTATATATAGTTTAGATTTCGAGAAACATTAGTATAGAGAAAAATAATTAAATGAACAATATTCTTTTTTAAATTATAGTAATAATTTCAGAAAATTAAATTAAAAACTTAATTTTCTATATTAATTTGGCTCAAATTATAATAAATATAGAGATGAGAACATTAAGTTTAAAGAAGATGAGCAAATTTTGGAAATATTTGAAACTTTATTGAAATTTCTGAAATTATTTTGTTAGAATTAATCTTAATAAAATTCAAAGATTTTTTCTTTTCAAATTAATTATGTTAAGGCAAAACTGTTTTTGTTGCATTACTTTGAAACATTTTTGTGATCGGTTCTAATTAGACTATTAGTTTAAGTTCTTGTTGTTATTTTTTTTTTAATCTCTACTTATAATGTTATGAAAATAATTAAGTAAAAAATGTATAAAAAAAAATACAAATCAATACAATTTCAGTGGAACCTTACTTAACGAACACCTAGTATAACGATCAAAATGAATTGTAATAAAAATGACTCGGTTAACGAGCGACGTTTCGTATAACGAGTGACGATGAGAAAACTTTTGTATTTTTGATTATTACGAGTAAAAATCCGAAAATTTTGGAACAGATTTAACTCGTTAAGCAAGGTTTTACTGAAATTGTATTGATTATAATGGACAAAATGAGAAGAATTTTAATTTACAATATACCAATGGAGCAGGTAATTGTAGTGTCGAAATTAACAGTAGTTTTTATATGTATACGATCAAAATTTTCCATCAGGTGGAACACGTTGAGCATGAATAATGCATCTACCCATGTATAATTCAATTTCTTCAGGTATTCAATCGATTCCGGCCCAAGACAATAATAATGTATGTACGTTAGAGTACGTGGATGGTTGTTTGTGTGGCTGTGGGTGGGTGGTGCATACGGAGTGTACCTGTTCTTAGTGTATCCACCCCCCCTTTCGTGTCTCCCCTCAGTAGTAGTGGTTGTAGAAGGCGGTGGCAGTTGGGGATCGAACTCGGCGCAGATCCAGGTTCAACGTCCCGGCCGGAGCGCGCGTACCCGTTGACCTGGTTTCCAATGACCTGGGTCAAAGCGTCGCTCACGTGCTGTGCTGTGCCCCGGCGGCTCTTGAAATTGCAACTATCAGCTGATTTATAAATTAACCGCAGCCATTATTTCCAATAGCCCCAACCTTTATTACGCCAATAATAAAAATGAAATGCAGCCGAATAAATTACTCTTTTGCTACACACACACACACAAGTTACTACAATGTAAAAGAATGAACGTAATAAATAAGCCCCGAACGTCGTGGCGAACATGATGAATCGATGTTCTTCGCCAATGTAACCTCCTTTTGTTTTGCGTTCAAAAAGAAAAAAAAACTTCCTCAGGTAAATGCCGTGAAACATTGCTAAACGCCACTCGAAGGTCACGAAGTTGAGCTTATTTTCAGCACTTGAAAATAATAAAAACTTACTACTGGAATTATGAATAATGTAATGTATTTATTATTTAAATGCAAATAATACAGTTTTAAATAAAAAAATAAATAAACTAGGCACATCCACACAAAATATTGATTTAAATTTGTAAATGTTAATTTTATTTATAAAATGCTAAATTTGTTTCTGCTCTGTTTTATTAAAGATATTTTATTAAATACTAAATTAAAGTCATGTTTTCAATAGGGAAATTGCATTATGCAATAATTATACAGAATAAACTTTCCAAATTCCTGGCGCATCCACAAAAAATACTGATTTAAATTGCAATTTTTTTCTATATAATAATAATAATAATATTTATTGAAGTAGAACAAAATATAAACTCAATTACAAGATAAAAACTATACTCTTTTAAAATTTGTTATAAATTATGGAAGTGTTGAATTGTGAGGTTCCAAACATAAAGCCATTTAATCCATGAAACAGCGCTTTGTTTTTTTTAGAAAAGTATTCTCAAATGAAACTCTTCATGGTGTCAAAGAAATTCTAAATCTTCTACTGAAAAGCTATTATCTTTCCAATCGCAAGCTCGCAAGCCCGACAACTGTATCGAAATCCCGACAACCATAATCCCGACTATATCAAAATCCCGACTAAATCGAAAATGTCTTCAATAACATTTTTAAATTATTCCGGAGCGAGCGACTTTTAAATTGTTATTAATAATAAATAATAACAATTAATAATCTAATTTTATTTGAGATTATTTCATAATGTTAAGGTTTATTATGAATAATTCAACAAAATCAAATAAATTAGTAATCATTTTCGATATAGTCGGGATTTTGATACAATCGGGATTTTGATATTGTCGGGATTATGGTTGTAGGTATTATGGTTGTCGAGATTCTGATACAGTCGGCATTATGGTTGTCGAGATTTTGATATAGTCGGGATTTCAATAAACGATCTTTCGGTTGTTGGACTTGCAATATTGATCCACATTTCTAACATCGTGTCCAACTAGTATTGAATGAAGACTTTTTTGGAATAAGAGTAAAAGAAACAAATGTAGTCCTTAATATTTCTTCAGTTATTTATTAATTAAAAATAATAAATTGCCGAAGGAATTGTAATAAATCAACGTTAAAATCAAAATATTTCTTAAGTTTAACAAACCATAAGGTCTTTCTGCCCAAATTTTTCAAATATATTTAAAACTCTTTTACTTCAGCTCTATTATTACATAATGCTTAAAGATTGTTACTAAATTCTAAATAATGGTGATATTTTTCAATAGGGAAATTGCATTTTACATTAATCGTAAATATAATAAGAAAGAATTAATAAATTTTACAAGAACAATAAATTTTAATATAATTTCAAAAATATTTTCTATAATTAAGTTCTATTATTAAGTGTTAATATATTTCATTTTAATCTAATTATAAAAAAAATATGTTTTGGATTTAATTTATTTATGCACAACAATATCTCGGCTTCTGACAGTCCGGATTCTATATAGTCCGGTTTGATAATGTCTAAATTTTAACTTACCAAAATAAAAATACATATTAAAAAATAGTCTTTTCTCTTTATTTTATCAGGTTTCTTTCTGTGTAATTCGATATTAAGGTTTGATGCATTATGGAGTTGATCGAAAACTTTAATCGTTAATAAATCAATTCGACGTGTAATGGACGATGTAGTGCATAGGATGAACTAAAACTAGAACGTCAATGATTACTTAGGAACTAGACCCTTAGCACTTTAAAACTATTGGGGGAAGTAGAGGTGTCCGACAAGTGGTTTAGTTTTATTACCTATTCAGTAAGATGGATTCCCAAGTCCGTTTCTCGAATAGAAACAAAAAACAAAACAGTTATTTTACACTAAAATAATACATAAATTAATTGTGGTATAAAGCATAAATGGATATACTAAAGTCATCATAGCTTACTTGAAAATATTGGGAGTTGCACCAAAAGTTTTTGGTATGAAAATTAAAAAAAAAAATCTGTACCATACTATTATATAACTGCAGTGGAACTTTGATTAGCGAGTTTAATCCATTCCAAAATTGTTGGATTTTTACTCTTATCCGCGATTTAACTTTTCATCGTCACTCGTTATGCGAAACGTCACTCCTTAAGCGATTTATTTTGCTCGTTAAGTGAAATGCTCGTATGCGAGTTTGTGCGTTAAGCAAGGTTCCACTGTATTTTATTTCTTACTTGAGGCACAAGAAAACTCTTGAATAGGCAGAGTTTTGGCCACTCCTAGTATAGAGAAATAACTAGACTGCATTTATTTTTAATAATATTTTATAAGTTTTTGTATCTTTTCACACAATTTATTCGATAATTTAAGCCAAAGTACTAATAAAATTCTATTAATATAAAAAATAATAAGTTTTTAATTCTTTTCTGAAATTATTACTACAATTTTACCAGTTTTCAGTAACCTTTTTGTATTTCTTTTCCATAATCATATTTATATTTTGTTAATTATTCAGATATTTTTGTGTAATATGACTAAAAAAACATTATTATCAACCAATTTTGTCATCATATTAAAATTATTACTCAATATGTTCAAAATTCGTCTATTGCTCTTGATTCTTGGAAACTTATATCTTCTAAAATACATCCAAAATCACATTCGAATTTTACTTAATAATTTCTCAATTAACTCAATAATTAACTATATTTGTCTAAATTATAATTAGATAATAGTATATACTTTTTATATAGTTTTATATAGTATATAGTTTTTTAAACAAACATTTCTCATTTTCAAAAAAAATCTGAAAACATTTGTAGATTATTAAATTGTAATTAATGTATAGAATGAACTAATATTACTTATTTGATTCTGTAACTAGTAATATTAATATAAATATGAATCTCTGAAATAATAATTTCAAACTTTATTGATTCATTTCACTTTTATTTATAGAAATATAAAAGGAATTGGCGGTGTTTTTTTTCTTCTTATATATACACTTTTTTTTACCTTCCCTTGAGTTGGATCAAATTTCATAACATTGTGTTGTCCAAACCGGAAGCGGAGGTGACGGAACGACTCGTGACATGTTTCCGGGACAGGCTTTTAAGGAAACCGCGAAAGCTTATTACATCGATTTATCCATCGCTCACAAACACTCTTCTATATTATTTTTTTCTCTCTGTCGCTCTCTCTCTCTTATCATTTTTTTTTTAAGATTTAATATAGCTTCTAGACAATACGGCTCCGCGTCTGTCGGGATGAGAGGTCGGCGACTGTATGGATAATAAAAAAGGACTAACATCCTTCGCTATCGACGTCCATTTATCTTAAACACTGTGGAAATGCAATATCTGTATACAAAACGAAGAGTTTCTTTAGTATGAAAAATATGCTATTTCCTACTACTTAATATATATACTTAATAACAATATTATTTATTTGGTCTAGAGTTGTTTCAATATTCTGCCTAAATAATAAATTTATTCATATCATAAGATTAAAAGCCTTTAGAAATTCATTATATAATAATTAATATACATAACTTAATTAATGTATGTAAATTGACTGCTTTTGTATTATTTACGATAAAAAATTTTGATAAATTTCGTGCTTCTTTCACGAAACTTAAACATTACATCCTCCCAGAATTTATTAGGTTTTTCATCAAAAAAAACGTTTTCAGGTAGGTTTTCTATTTCGACTAAAAATTTATAGTTGTTGAAGTTAATGGAATTTTGAAAAAATACAAATTTATGGAAATCAGAAAGTGCATTGTCTGGTGAATATTACAACTTTGTCCGCCTCAAAAAAATGTTGTTGAGTAGTAAATTAAAAATAAGGGCTGATATTATGGTAATTTTCGTTCGAAAATTACTAAAACGTTTGTTTTTTTATGTTTTTAATATCTTTGATCATTCACGTATCGTGTAGTGCGGGTTATTCTTGATCAATGTCTTGATTTCATCATTATGTTCTTAAAGTTAATTTATCTAAAGCAGAATATGTCTTAGTTATTGCATGAATGAAATGAAATGAATGAAATGTAGTAAAAATGTTGTGGTAGTAAATTCTCGAGTCTAGACGATAAGATAAAAAATAATGTATTCTAAATAAAATCGAAGAGGAACAACAAAACAAACTGCATACATTATTTCAATGTCTCAGCTATTATTTTGAATACTTTCATTGAATTCCTTTCCTTTTCATTTGTTTTTACGCATATTTCATAACAAAAATAACTTGTCAAGTAGCGCTTAGTGTGTAATTATAACTCAGCAAATTATTAGGATATGAGTGAATTTAATACATACTTTATACATTATTTCAATGTCTCAGCTATTATTTTGAATAGTTTCATTGAATACCTTTCCTTTTCATTTGTTTTTACACATATTGCATAACAAAAATAACTTGTCAAGTAGCGCTTAGTGTGTAATTATAACTCAGCAAATTATTAGGATATGAGTGATTTTAATACATATTTAATACATTATTTCAATGTCTCAGCTATTATTTTGAATAGTTTCATTGAATTCCTTTCCTTTTCATTTGTTTTTACACAAATTGCGTAACAAAAGTAACTTGTCAAGTAGTGCTTAGTGTGTAATTATAACTCGGAAAATTAATAGGATATGAGTGATTTTAATACATATTTTATACGTTTATATCAAAAGTATTTCAACAAGTAAACATACTTAACACAGTACTTGGCAAGTTAATATTTAATTTTACTTTTTATGCAAATTTTCATTAAAAAAAAATCTGTTTTTACTAAAATAAATCACATTTTTGGATTTGCATATGAATTATTGAATAATTACTATTTAATAATTAATTACAACTTATAAAAATTATTATAATATTCTTCTAATTAAATTTACCAAAAGTACATGGAGTTTGTTTATGCACCAATTATATTAATGTACTTAACAAATGTCTCAAAAATAAACAAGAATTATTTTTTTCATTAAGGATTAGAATCTGCATCATTGTAATGTGTAAGTATAAACTGGATCTGCGGAGAAAGTGAAACAAATCGTCGTTAAAAATACTTTCGTTTAATGTGTGGGATGGTTGCAGTACTCGAAAGAAAGTAGTCTTTTGCAGGAAATAACAGTAACATTAACCTAGTTGTCGAGGAGGAAAATGAAAAGCAATAAAAAAAAGGATGCAAAGAATGTAGAGCGGAAGAGCGCGCACTATGACCTCAGTTAAAGCATTACATCCTGAAAATCAGGGAATTATTAAAGGAATTATCATTCATTCAAAAGGGATGCGAAACAAAAGGGAGCGGCGGTCTTGACGAGGAGCAGTAGGCCTATGACCTAAATTCAACTGTACACATACAGGCATTCCATTCGCAAAAGGAAACCCGGTTAACATTTACCCCCCTTTGTACTCGACGCGAAATTCCATAACGAATGCAGAATATTAACAGCCAAACGCGAAGCTCAATAACTGAAGAAGAAAAAGAAAAAAACGAAAGTAAAAGCTTATCCAGGTTTGCTGTAAATCACAAGTATAAGAGAAGAGAGGTTAGGTGGAAGAAGAAAAAAAATGTATAACGAGACAACGGCAATAAGGTCAAGTTGAGTAACAGAATCAAGCACTTCGTGCGGGTAAAAATAATGAGGGAAGTCTGCGGCGTACGTGCCGGAATTAATTAGAGATAGAGATGGGCTTTTCCATTGATTGCCCACTTCTGGTTCGGCCCTGTGCGCGTTCGCTTTTCGGACCCTTCCACCGATCGTGTATCGGATTCTATTACAAAGATTAACGCCTTCCCATTTCGAGTAATAATATCTGGGCCTGCAGGATATTTGCAGCCGCCGCCGCCGCCACTCCAGAGATACCAGGATGAGAGCAACCGATGCAAGAGTAGTCCAAGGTCACACACTCTAATTGATTCTCGTAATCGCGCGGAAAGGACGCTTTGATTACTTTTATTTTACACACTTCATCCAGCTGCGACCTCGACCGAATCATCAACAAATCGCATAACCGAATTAAGAAGAAAATATATTTATTTATATATATACAAATGAATAAAATGTATACGCGGTTGAGACTAATACAACTTCTGGCTGGAATCCAAAATAGAGAATGCTACACGACATCATTCAGCGAAGTGGGAGAATGTCAAAAGATATTGCAGTTGCTGCGAAAACTGGAGGATGGAAATGTTTGTAAACGGAGCTGGGACTTCAGTAAATAAATCAAAACAATGATATGTTTATGCGAACGTATGGAGATCGAATATTACGTAATAAGTATAACGTTCATTGCAGTTCTGATCAATATCGATATGTTATTGCGGTAAGAAAGAAGAGTTTTCAACAGGCTGCACGTTTCTTAACTCTTGAACAAAGTTTTCAAAAAAAAAAACAGCAAATTATACACAGATTTATTACTGTGTCCACTTTAAAAACTTATCCTAATACCATGCAGATTAATTAATTTTTCGTATAAAAAATGAAACAATTTCATATTTTAAACACATGCATTTTGCAACTAATTCACTTTAAAAATTTTACTGTAAGATTAGTAAATTATTAAACAAAGTTTAATAATCGCAAATCCTCTTGAAAATTTGTTATTATTTGTATAAATATAGAAATATTCAAGTAAATTTTTATAAAAAATATATTTTTAAAGAAATACTAATAGAGAATTCATGGAAATTAGAGGAAATGTTCAATACAATGAATATTACGTAATAAATATAACATTTATTGCAGTTTTGATCAATATCGATATGTTATTGCGGTAAGAAAGAAGAGTTTTCAACAGGCTGCACGATTCTTAACTCCTAAACAAAGTTACCAAAAAAACAAGGAATTTTAATTAATTTTTCGAAGATTAATTAATTTTTCGTATAAAAAAAAACAAACAATTTGATATTTTAAACACATGCATTTTTCAACTAATTCACTTTAAAAATGAGTAAATTATTAAACTAAGTTTCATTTTCAGCAAATCCTCTTGAAAATTTGTTATTATTTGTATAAATATAGAAACATTCAAGTAAACTTTTATAAAAATATATTTTTAAAGAAATACTAATAGAGAATTCGTGTAAATTAGAAGAAATGTTCAAAGCAATGAATATTACATAATAAATATAACATTTATTGCAAATCTGATCAATACTGTCATGTTATTGCGGTAAGAACGGAGAGTTTTCAACAGGCTGCACATTTCTTAACCTCTGAACAAAGTTTCCAAAAAAACAACGAATTAAACACAAATTTATTACTGTATCCACTTTCAAAACTTATCCTAATACCACACAGATTAATTAATTTTTCGTATAAAAAAAAACAAACAATTTCATATTTTAAACACATGCATTTTGCAACTAATTCACTTCAAAAATTTTACAGAAAGATTAGTAAATTATTAAATTAAGTTTTATTTTCAGCAAATCCTCTTGAAAATTTGTTATTATTTGTATAAATATAGAAATATTCAAGTAAATTTTTATAAAAAATATATTTTTAAAGAAATACTAATAGAGAATTCGTGGAAATTAGAGGAAATGTTCAAAGCAATGAATATTACATAATAAATATAACATTTATTGCAGTTCTGATCAATACTGTCATGTTATTGCGGTAAGAACGGAGAGTTTTCAACAGGCTGCACTTTTCTTAACTCCTGAACAAAGTTTCCATAAAAACAACGAATTATACACAAATTTATTACTGTACACCACTTTCAAAACTTATTCTAATACCACACAGATTAAGAAATTTTTCAAATAATAAAAAAAAACAAACAATTTAATATTTTTCAACAAATCCACTTTAAAAATTATTAATTATTAGATTATTTAAACTTTTATCAAAAAAATAATAATAATTTCATATTTAATCACATTGAATTTTCAGAAAATTCTCTTGAAAATTTGTTATAGAAATATTCAAGTAAACGTTTGTAAAATATATTTTTAAAGAAATAGTAATAGAGAATTCGTATCTGAAAATGTAGAAATTGTAATCTCTGGTGAGCGGAAACGCATTGAGGAAGAGCAAGGAATGGGAAATCGATGTGCTCGGTTTCGCCCACCCTCATGTAAAAAGGAAATTGTAAAAGCGTGCAGTACCGCTAAATTTTCCCTAATCGATGCTCAAAACAAATTTAGAACTTTTAATTGGACTTCCTTTCTAATTCGGATCAAACGGCTGAAACAGGAACGAAACACCAAGAACCACAGATACATAAAAATAAAAGAACTAACGGAAGCTTTGAAGTGTTCGTTTTGTACGAATTTTGTTTAGATTCCGGTATTATGATATTGCGGAAACGATGATTGTTTTGTGTGCATAGCACACTAACCCAGATGAAGGTTGACTTCTGGTGTATAAATCAACAAACGGAAGAGTGATTTAATTAAATAAGAGCGCACGAGCGAACGAACGAACGTTTGCACGAAACCGTACTGTAAATATTGGTCTGTATCCTTACCATAAAGGATATAGCGTACTTTATTAACCGGTATAATAATATTGACAATATACAGTATCATTTTATGCACTCAAACTCGTATTTGTTTACTTTTTGGCAACGTTTCAAAAGCTTATGTCAATTTTATTTTCATTGAAATATATTTGACAGTTAAACCAGAAATGTCACAACTGTCACAACATAACCTATGATTTCAGCTGTAATGGAAATATTCTATCTGCTTTTTATAGTTTTCTTTTGAGAAATACAACTGCGTTTTACACGGAACTTTATTTACATGTTTTCGCTTTTACACAGTCTATTTTTCAAATTTAAAGTAAATGTTGAAAATAAAGTGAAAAAGAACATTTTTTTTTACTTTCAATATTTTTGTTTGATGTATGTAAAAAATTGAAATAAAATCATAATCATATGTTCAGGAAAACGAAGAATAGTTTTGTAATGAAATGCTAAGACACGTTTATATCGAGAATTTTGATAGTAAATTACATCATAATTATAAATGTCAAAACTATTATATTTCAAACATGTTATACCTACTTAATTCAGCTTTAATATCTATATCTAATCTTCTGGCTGCCTTTGTTGTTTTTGAGATATACCATAAAGTGTAAATTGTTACGAAATGTTAAATTTTGGCAGCAATTAAAAATTTAACTAAAAATGCAATAACTATACCATTATACATATTTCATAGATTCAGCTTCAATATTGATATTCTCTTGTCTAATTACTTTTCAGTATTCAGTATTCGATAAATACTCTAAAATGTAATTAGGATACAAAAATTTAATTTTACATTATACATATTTCATAGCCAATATTTTCAATTTTAATATGAATATTCAATATTCTAACTTTAAAAGTTGCGAAAAGTTATGTCATTTTTATTTTCATTGAAATATATTTGACAGTTAAACCACAAATGTCACAACTGTCACAACATAACCTATGATTTCAGCTGCAATGGAAATATTCTATTTGTTTCTCATAGTTTTCTTTTCAGAAATACACGGATCTTTGTTTATACGTTTTCGTTTTTACACGGTCTATTTTTCTAATTTGAAGTAAATGTTCAAAAGAAACAATTTTTTTGACTTTCAATATTTTTGTTTGATGTATTTAAAAAATTGAAATATAATCATAATCATAGGTTCAGAAACCTATCTACCGCGTAAAACGAAGGATAGGTTTTTAATGAAATACGAAGACACATTTATATAGAGAATTTAAAAAAAAGTTAAATTTTGATACTGAAAGAAATCATAATTATAAATGTCAAAACTATGATATTTCAAACGTTTCATACCTAATTAATTCAGCTTTAATATCTATATCTAATCTTCTCGCTGCCTTTTGTAGTTTTTGAGATATACCATAAAGTGTAAATCGTTATGAAATGTCCAATTCTGACAGCAATTCAAAATTTAACTAAAAATGACATAATTATACATATTTCATAGATTCAGCTTTAATATTGATATTCTCTAGTCTGATTACTTTTCAGTATTCGATAAATACTCTAAAATGTATTGGGATATGAATAGTCAATATTTTTACCTCAAAAGTTATGAAGATATTTAACTGTGACAACCAATTACACGTAAACTTTAATAACTATACCATTCCATATATTTCGTAGACAAGAGTTATAACTTTATTATATAAGTTCAATATTCCAACAAAATTTGATAGTTTTTGAGAAATATTAATAATTGTAAAGTTACTACTTTTCCTGAAAAAAACAATAGCAAAATTTGACAGCTTTTTTCAGTGAAATTATATTCAATATTCTTCATTATTTTCATAGTATTTGAGAAATACTAACACAAAAACATAATTACACTGTTTTTTTGAGAATGGAAAAATTGACATCGAATTACAACATAAACCATAACTGTCAAAATATTATCTTACTATTGTAGTATAAATGTTGTATTGAAAGTATATAATTCTGAAAAATCTATACATAATTTATAGATGATGGAATAATGCCCTCATTTTTTGTGTCTTCCGTTTTAGTCTATGTATAAAATAAAAGACAAGCAATGAGTAATGGTTCATGTAATGGGATATGAGGAATTGTAGTCGGCATGTTTAGCAATTGATTTACGATACAATGGTAATGCGATTACCAGTTAAATCCGCTGACAAATGAATATTCAACGGCGGCGATGCTTGAAGCGTGGATTTTTATATTTGTTAATTCCACACGAACGAACAGATTGGATTCGATGCGGCTGGAATAGAAAGAAAGAATAGAAAGAAGAAAAAAAAACACGAATAGGATGAAGAACAGAAAATGGATTGAAATAAAGCAAACAGGAAAGTGTGTATGCAGTTTGAATGCATCCGTATGGTTTCTGCAAAAAAAAAAGTAAAAACTGTTGGATGATTTCGTGCAGGAGTTAATGAAAGCGAGACGCCGTGCATATTTAATTCCACCAGGAGATTTCTCATTTTCATCTGGATGCTCGAAACGTGTGCGAAAAGAGTTAGGATGCGCGCCAATAAACAATGCTACAAAAGAAGTCCTTCGCCTTGCCTCTGAATAATAAAGGACATGGATGGAAGTTCTTCCTTTATGCTCAGCATTAATTTAACTTTTCTTGCGGAGAGAGAGAGAGGATCTGCACGTGGGGGGGGATGAGGGTTGAAAAGGGGATTAAACACCGATGACATTCATTAATTCACCTTTTAGGGATTCTTCGCGAACTTCCCTGAAGCTCCATATTCAAATCACAGCAAGGAGAAGCCCTTTTCCCGAATATTCGACGGGATATTTAATCAACCCGCCGCCGATTGCATAGTTGCCGGCACTTCCTTGAGCCGTGATCTCGAAGGTCAAGGGTTGAATACGAAACGGCCCTTTTGTGCCGATCAAAAATTACTTATCCATTGAAATCGCTTAATTGCACACGGATTCCATCCGGACAACAACACGATGCGAGAGCACAATGAAAAGACCCTCTTCTCCACATCTTGTTTTCCGGCATTCGAAGAAATCGTAGGGATAAATAGGAAGAAATATTGAGCAGATCAACTAGCAGCATTTTTATAATGGGAATTAATTAGGGACGAAATGCTGATGTCTGCAGCCTCCGACAGGATCTATATATTTTTTTCTGCTTTCCCTTCTATCTTCCATTCCTTTATTCTTGGTAGTTGGATTAATTAGGTCCTTTTATATAATTGCTTAATTTCGGGATAATAATCGATTCGGCCACAATCCCTGATTTTGACGTACATCAAGCTCATGGTCAATTCAATTACACTCATTACATTGACACAATTAACTAATCATATTTACATCACTTATCTTTGAAATGCGTCTATATCGAAATCCGGATAATCAAATTCCCGACATTGTGGAAATCCCGACAACCATAATCCCGACAGTCTTTAAAATCCCGACATGGTCTAAATCCCAATCTCGGTGATATTTTTATCATCATTATTTCAGAAATATTCAAATTTTCAAATCTTGACAAATATTTAGTTAATTATTATATAAGTTTGAACGTAGGCTCAGCTATTATAATATATGTTCAGAATGGCTTTGAAATACGTATCTAATTTGTTATATAATCATGTACAAAATGTAATTTCTTAATAAAAAGTAACAAAAAATTGTTTCTAATAAATGTGTGTCTTCTCTTTTGCAGCTTGGGTGCTTGGATGGTGGATGTGCAAGACCGTCCCATATATACAGGGTGTTTCTGTTGCCGCCTCCGTCTACAGCCTAATCGCAGTATCTTTGGATAGGTATGTACTACAGTTATAATATAAACTATACAAACAATACCTCGCATAGTCTGGTTTCGATTAATACGGATCCACTATTGTCCAGTTCTAAAGTGTCCAAACAAACTAAGCTTCAATTAAGCAAAATAAATTCTAAAAAATCCAATCCACATCCAAGTCTCTTTATCTTTATTTACTTACTCGATTAGTCCGGTTTCAAACAGTTCCATTATCCGAACTATGCGAGTTATTGCTGTATCTTTTAATTGAAAAATGTTAAATAATTTAGTTTCTAATTAAAAACGTAGTCACTACGTTTCTTTTAGAGATTATGTGCGAAACAAATGTTTACACATTGGAATAAAATATCTTATTTCTATTCTTCTGATAAATCTTCTTAGTACCTTTTTTTTAAAGAAAAGTTAGTGATTTGTGTAGTAATATACAGATTGTTCTACATATTTTTATATTTTATGAAATTTAATTTTAGAAAAACCAAATTCTTTTTTTTTGCACAATTCATCAACTTCAACACTTAGACACGTGAATAAATTACCAAAAACACTTTACAAAACAAATCACTCATTCAGCAAATCCATTTTAACATTTTCAAATTTTATGAGTTGTAATTTTATGTGTTTTTAAAAGAAATACAAATTAATTATTAACACGAATATTCGTGTCTTTTTTTACTGAACATAATCTATGAAATGAACAATAGAACTGTTATTCATAATTTAGTTAAAATTTAATTTTTGAGGTAAACATGAAACATTTCCATCGTTCATTTAAATACCAGTAAATAATAATTAGACGAATATTCAGCTATGCATTAAAGTTATTATTATATTTAATTAGATTTCGCATGAACACGTGCATTGCACAGTAAATTACATGAATGTATATATTAATTAGAAGAGAGATTCATGCGCGCATAATTATATTACAAACAGGGATGTTTATGTTGAAAAGATCAACATCGTTTTAGAATCTACGAAAGAATGTCGGTTTTCTCGTTTTTCATAATACTAATTATTTGTTTTTGGTAAAAAAAAATTTTTTTGTTCATGAAATTCTCACTATTTAAATTTACTCATTTTTTTCGTATTACTAAACGTATCTGAATTTAAGACGCGTACACATCTGAATGCGACCACTTTTATTAACATAACTAAGTGATTTACAAAGTTTTCCAATTAATTAAAGACAAATAAAAAATCTTCAACAAATATTTGTCGAAGAAAAGAAAAACCAATACAAATGTGATTGATATTTTTTTAATTATCAACTGTTTATGTATTTTATTCATTAATTGGCAAGAAGATCTTTGCAATTTTCCTCTTAATAAATTAAATAATTTTATTCTAAACATTCTAAACAATATTTTTTTATTTAAACATTATAAAATTTATATCAAATTGGTGACAATAATTAGAGTTAATTTAATGATCTAATTTATCACTAAGATATTATTGCACAATGCGCCTTATAATAAATTTTTCAACTACATTTTGGTTAAAATAATGTGTAGATGAAGAAACTGTAAATCCTTAACAAATCAATTATACAATTATCTAACAAAAGTTCGCTAAGTAGGCGTTAGTTCATTTGTTTATGAAAAAACAAAAGTTGTTTGTCAATTTATTAAAGTCTAATGATATTTCATGTCAAATTTCAAGAAGATCGGTAAGAATTGATAGGAGAAAATGCAAGATTAGTGATGTAATGTTGGTAGAAATTAGCCAACTTAGCGAATTTTTACACCCTCGTATATTTTAGTTTAAATTAATCTTCAAATAAAAATTTCATTCAACAAATTTAAGTAACATTTATTTTGTAAATAAGAAATTTTTTTACAAATATTTTTTATATTCAAAATGAAGGTTATCTAAATATAAACATTAAGTTATTTTTGTATTGCTTTACTATTCTACTATATAATTCCAGGTGATCATAATCAATACATTGTCGTTTTACATTTATTATTTAGAAATAGAAATATTCCTGAAATTTTAGAAAATTAACTAAATTATTTTGTTAATTACAAACAAATCTTACCTGGGGTTTTACTTGGAACAAGCATTTATTAAACAAGAAAACTGTTTCGCAGACATCTGAACCAACTAAAAGTTTAAAGTGGTATTTGAGTAATTATACTTCATCACGTTATTTTTTTGTATAAGATAATATAATACAGCAATAACTCGCATAGTCCGGATTATGAAATAAGCTAATCTCCTGGACTGTTTGAAACCTGACAAATCAAGGACTTTTAAAAAGTGTTTCTCTTGAAATTTTCAAGCTGGATTATACTGAATCCAGACTATGCGAGTAACTACTGTAATTATTTTGTACTTGTATCTTTTCATTGTGTCTTTAATAAAAATATACTTTTTGAAACTGGATTATATATGAAACCGGACTAAACGAAGTAGGACTATACGAGTACTTACTGCAATTACTTTAATCTTGTTATTGCTTATTTTAATAGAAATATACTTTTTGAAACTGGATTATATACGAAACCGGACTAATTGAAGTCGGACTATGCGAGTAGTTACTGTTATTATTTTATACCTAATTCTTTTTATTAGTTTTTTTTTTATAAAAATATACTTTTCGAAACTGGATTATATATGAAACCGGACTAACGAAGTAGGACTATACGAGTAATTACTGTAATTACCTTAATCATGTTATTGCTTTTTTTAATAGAATCATACTGTTTTAAACTGGATTATACTAAATCCGGATTAATCGAAACCGGACTATGCGAATATTTACTGTAATTATTTTAATTCTGAATCTTTTTATTGCTTTTTTTAATAGAAATATACTGTTTGAAACTGGATTATATATGAAACCGGACTAATTGAAGCCGGACTATGCGAGTAGTTACTGTTATTACTTTATACCTGATTCTTTTTATTAATTTTTGTTTATAAAAATATACTTTTTGAAACTGTATTATATATGAAACCGGACTATGCGAGTTTTGATACCTTATATATCTTTTCATTGTCTTTATAATAGAAAGAATTACAGCAACAATAAAAATTGAAAATTGAAGGATTACTTCTTTGATAAAGATTGGAAATTTCATGAAGTTTGGTTTTTGATATAATAATAAACTAACAATTATTTTATACCTGTATCTTTGCATGCCTTAATATTCGATGCATAAGGTGGTCTGATGTTTTCAGGAATGGCATTGATCAGTTTTTTATAATCGACAGTGCCATCAGCTTTTATCTAAAAAGATAAAAACAACAATAATCTTGCAAAATGTTACAAAACTAAGAAATCATCATAAAATACCACTCCCATTTTTGCCCACCAACACTTCAAGTAACACATCAGAGCCCTGTCCTCGACAAATTTCCCATCAGCTAATCCTTCCAAAACGTCTGAAATATTCCGCAATTAATTACAATGTTTATATTACAAAATATAATAAAAAAAAGTAATACCAATATCAACACCGCTTTCTGCAAGACACGATGTTCTTATCACTTTGGCGACGGTTTTGAAGCAGGAAGGAATATTAT
>NW_017099952.1:31520-32411 GCF_001412225.1 Nicrophorus vespilloides | reverse complement strand
GAAGTTTCTGTATTAGTTAGATCTTACCATAGTTTGCGCGACGAAGAACAAGGTGACAACTACAATCGTTTTGGAAATCATTGTCGATTGAGAAAAGATGCAAATTTGCGTAACCGATTTATACGCGATACCGTGCATGATTAAGTTGGATAATCGTAGTGTTAACTCAGGTTTCTTTTTTGTATTCTTAATTGAGTGTAAAACGACCGTAATTTAATTTAATTATTATTTTGTTACGCATCCGTTTTGCATATTAGAAACCAACAATTTTTATAATAAACATACATAGCAAAAGTTCGCTAAGTTGGCTGAAAAAAGAAACAATATAAAAACTATTTTATTTTAATATTTTTAATTTTCATCCTTTTGTAATTTCTCTACATAATTTCAATTTACCACCTTTCAAAACATTTCTCAAAAGTGGCTTTTTGGAGCTTTTCAAGTTTTAAATTATCATCTCTTCATTGGAAGTGAAGACTCTTTCCTTCATTTTTTTTTAAATTTTTGGAAACAGCCAGAAATTATAGGCGTCAGGCATTTCTGTGTGAATTTCATTAATGCCAGAGAGTGCATGAAAGTTGTTGGTTATTTCAGTATTGTGAGTGAGCGCATGATTATGATGTAAAAAGTAGCAACAAATTTACCCTTTTTTCTGGTTTCCCAAGAAATTTTTGAAAACATGTAGTAAGCAACTTTCTGTGTACTACTTAGCAGTTACCCTCTGACCTTTTTCAAGTAAGATAGCAGTTAGTAGTAGTTATTATAACAAAAAAAAAACAAGTATTGATTCTGAATTTATTAAATATAACAGAAGTTAAAAATTGTTTGGAAAAAAAACAAATAATTGTAAAATTAAATCAAATCTAAAGGAATATATTTAGTGGTTTTACT
>NW_017099952.1:31314-31502 GCF_001412225.1 Nicrophorus vespilloides | reverse complement strand
ATTAACAGTAGTAGATTTACTTTTATACTCTGACCAGTTTCAAGTAAGATAGCAGTTAGTAGTAGTTATTATAACAAAAAAAAAACAAGTATTGATTCCGAATTTATTAAATGAAACAGAAGTTAAAAATTGTTTGGAAAAAACAAATAATTGTAAAATTAAATCAAATCTAAAGGAATATATTTAGT
>NW_017099952.1:0-31291 GCF_001412225.1 Nicrophorus vespilloides | reverse complement strand
ACACAAAGTTTATATAAAATCTCATTAACAGTAGTAGATTTACCTTTATACTCTAAACTATTTTTCTAAAAAAAAACAAGTTACAAGTAAAAAATGATGAATTTAAAATTAAATTTAACACAAAGTAGATCTGAATAAATTTACTTTGAATACGAATAAAAAACAAGTAAATAATATTTTTTTTTGATATAATTCAAGTTTTCCATTTGTTTTGGACGAAGGACCAAGTGATTGGAAGAAGTTGTTGGAGTTTCAAAGTTTGACGTTTATTAACACATCAACACTCTTACACTGTACTTAGACTTATACTCAACTAATACTATCTTAATTCTGTCTCTAAAACTACTACTTAACTAATAAACTAATACTGATGTTCTCCACGCTTAACTCATCCGAGCTAAGCTTCTTCGACGACTTCATGGTGTCCATCAGCGTTTTCCAAACTGTGAGGCGCTAAAGTTTTATCTATTTTATGAATTGGCGCCTCCCCTGCCAAATGATTAAATATTTTTAAGGGAGGCGTATTAACATCAAGTTTAGAAAATCAAAGAAAAATTTAAAATAGTATTAACCCTTTGGTTATATTGAAGATTTTAGACTTTAACTTTAAATCAATTTAAAAATTTGTCTAATTTGTAATTATAAAAAAGTATATGAAAAGTTAACCCCAATCATTACTATAAATAAACCTTCAATTTAATTGTTAATACCAATTTAAAACTCTAATTTTAATGTAAGATAAATTGAAGATTTTCAACTTTTATTTCTGATCAACGTGAACAATTTTCTAATTTGTAATTATAAAAAAATGTATGAAAAGTTAACTCCAATAATTACTATAAATAAACCTTCAATTCAATTGCTAATACCAATTTCAAACAGTAATTTTAACCAAAAAAAAAAAATAAGATTTTCGACTTTTACTTTTCATCAACCTGAAAATTTGTCTAAATTTTAACTATAAAAAAGTGTATGAAAAGTTAACTCCAATCATTACTAAATATATTTAGTGGTTTTACTTTGAATTCTATTAAAAATATTTAACAAATTATTAAAAAAAATAAGTAAAAAATCATTATTTATTAAATTTAAATCAAGTTTTCAACTCTATAATAATTACAACACAAAGTTTATATAAAATCTCATTAACAGTAGTAGATTTACTTTTATACTCTAAACTATTTTACTAATTAATTAATTTCTAAAAAAAAAAACAAGTTACAAGTAAAAAAATGAAGAATTTCAAATTAAATTTAACACAAAGTAAATCTGAATAAATTCATTCATTTTGAATTTGAATAAAGAAAAGCAAGTAAATAATCTTTTTTTGATATAATTCAAGTTTTCCATTTGTTTTGGACGAAGGACCAAGTGATTGGAAGAAGTTGTTGAAGATTCAAAGTTTGGCGTTTATTAACTACATCAACACTCTTACACTGTACTTAGACTTATACTCAACTAATACTATCTTAATTCTGTCTCTAAAACTACTGCTTAACTAAGAAACTAATACTGATGTTCTCCACGCTTAACTCATCCGAGCTTAGCTTCTTCGACGACTTCATGGTGTCCATCAGCGTTTTCCAAACTGTGAGGCGCGAATATTAGTCACAGTGAACAATTTTCCAAATGACTGCTAAAGTTTTATCTATTTTATGAATTGGCGCCTCTCCTGCCAAATGATTAAATATTTTTAAGGGAGGCGTATTAACATCAAGTTTGGAAACCACTTACGTTCAATCACCATTCTATAATAATAATTACAGCACAAAGTTTATATAAAAACTCATTAACAATAATAAATTTAACTTAAAATTTTAAACTATTTGACTAATGAATTAATTTCTAATAAAACAAATTAGAATTCATGAAATTGTAATCACAAGACGAAGTAGATCTGAAATAATAGTTCAATTATTATTGGATACACTTATTTACTTTCGGAAACTTACATCCTTGTTGTAGTTGTAATAGCATTTATTGGAAATCAGTGCAGTCTCGCACATGTCTTCTCCCTCTGCAAACGGAAAAAGTAATTAATCCTTCCTTCTCTTCGTTCAACCACTGACAAATTACTCACTGTACTCCTTACAAATATCGTACATGGCTTTGTACGCGGGCTTAAGATCATCCGAGAATCCGAGCAGCAGCCTGTCGTAATCGATGTATCCATCGGGCTTATACTGTATATAAAGGATTTAATTAAACTATCGAACGATCGGTCGCAATTAATTAGCAATTACCACACCGAAGCTGTTCAGGATGCACCCCAAATAACAGGAGACCGATTTTTCCGCGGAAAATTCACCATCCATCATCCTGTCCACGACGGCTGAAAATCCCCAAGAGATGAACAACAAACTTTGAATATCTCATAGTCAATATTGTTATAAAGTCAATTTGATGATCGAACTTTCTAAATTTTAATTAATTTTTCAAAAGTTAACTCTAATCATTAGAATCAATAAATATTTTTAATACTAATTATTTTAATCCAAGAAAAAATGAAGATTTAAGGTATTTTACTTAATCTGAATAACTTAGTAATAATTAGAGATAATTCTAATAATCAATATCAATTAAAAACTGTAATTTTAATTAAAGAATAATTAAATATTTAAGACTTTTCATTCTAATCAATGTTAAAAACTTTTTAATTCATAACTATCAGTTTTAAAAAAGTTATTTCCAATTATTTTTATCAATAAAGCTTCAATTTAATTGTTCATATCTAATTGAGACACTGTGCTTTCAATCAAAGAAAAATTTAAGATTTCAGACGTTTTTAATCAACCTGAAAAATGTTCTAATTTTTAATTATAAAATTTTATTGAAAAGTTATCTCTATTCATTACTATAAACTTCAATTTAATTGTTAATATTAATATTAAATAATATTAACCCTTTGGTTATATTGAAGATTTTACACTTCAACTTTAAATCAACTTGAAAATTTGTCTAATTTGTAATTATAAAAAAGTGTATGAAAAGTTAACCCCAATCATTACTATAAATAAACCTTCAATTTAATTTTTAATACCAATTTAAAACTCTAATTTTAATGTAAGATAAATTGAAGATTTTTAACTTTGACTTCTGATCAACGTTAACAATTTTCTAATGTGTAATTATAAAAAAAAGTGTTTGAAAAGTTAAGTCCAATAATTACTATAAATAAACCTTTAATTCAATTGTTAATACAAATTTTAAACAGTAACTTTAACCAAAAAAATGAAGATTTTCAACTTTTACTTTTAATCAACATGAAAATTTGTGTAATTTTTAATTATAAATAATTTTTGAAAAGTTAACTTTAATCATTGCTACAAATAAACCTTCAATTTAATTTGTAATACCAATTTAAAACTCTAATTTTAATGTAAGATAAATTGAAGATTTTCAACTTTTACTTCTAATTTTCTTATTTGTAATTATGTATGAAAAGTTATGTAGAAAAGTTAACTTCATTCATTACTATAAATTAACCTTCAATTCAATTGTTAATACCAATTTATAACTGTAATTTTCACCAAAGATAAATTGAAGATTTTCGATGTTTACTTTTAATCAACCTGAAAATTTGTCTAATTTTTAATTATAAATAGTTTTTGAAAAGTTAACTCTATTTATTAATATAAATAAATCTTCAACTGTTAATACCAATTTAAAACAGTAATTTTAACCAAATGAAATTGAAAATTTTCAACTTTTACTTTTGTTCAAGATAAAAAAAATACTAATTTGTAATTATAAAAAAAAAGTGTATGAAAAGTTAACTCCAATCATTACTATAAATAAACTTTTACAATTTAAAACAGTAATTTGTAAAAATTGAAGATTTTCGTCTTTTAGTTTTAATCAACATGAAAATTTGTCTAATTTTTAATTATAAATAGTTTTTGAAAAGTCAACTCAAATCATTGCTATAAATAAACCTTCAATTCAAATATAAATACGAATTTAAATCTATAATTTTAAGAAAAATTGAAGATTTCAGACTTTTACTTCTCAATGTGATCAATGTGAAAAAAAAATCTGATCTAATATATTTTGAGACAATAATTTTAAGATTTATTTATGATCAACATCAAAAACCTTCTAAATTTTTCAATTTAATTTTAATATAGAAAAATTGAAGATTTAAATAGCAATATTTATGATAAAAAAGCTAGTTTATTATGTAATAATGTTTAAAAAAAAATGAAAGACCCAAATCGACTCCTGTTTCTTCTTGGCACTTGCTTCTAATTCCGGACGCGACGTCCATAAAACAATCAGGAATTTTGTTGTACGCCAACTACAACGAAAATTTATAAAAATTACGTAACAATTGTTTAGGCAACGTACGGCGACGCTGTTGATTAGAACGACGGAAATGAGGAGAGATTCGGTCGCCATTTCGGGTATGCCAATTAAGCGTGTAAGCTATGCACACTATTTATATTAACCAGATCCGCGCATCGTCGACCCCGAAAATTAGCAACGGCAAATCACGTCCCGCCCTTGAACAATGGCTTAATTACAGGTAAATTAAATACCTGATGATTATTTCCTTGGTATTGATAGAAGGGGGAAAGGTAAGGAGATAGAGAGAGAGAAGTAGATAGAACATCCATCGTTCGAAGACACGTCAAATGCAAATGAAATTACCTCCAGGTGGAAAACGCGATTGACGTAGGCGCAGGGTGGAGAGCAAACAGGGATAAAGGGCTCATTCAATTTGCAGATATCTTGAGGAGGGATGTAAATAAAAATACTGGAACTCCTTGGGTTCAATTGAATTGCTTCGCACGTGAAGTATCTCAATAAAAAAAATTGTATTGGCTTACAGCCTTCTCCTTTTCTCTTACACTCTATCATACAAATCTCCTTGTGTGTTTATGTATTAAGGAGAGAGACGAGAAACGACACGTCGTCTCGGTCCTTATTTTATTTCACTCAGAAGAGGTTATTTTTAGGAAGGATGGAGAAAAAACGGTCTGAGATTTATGGACGAATCGTTTTATCCCAAAGAAATACGAAGGAATTTCATTGATTTGATTCCCTTTAAATAAATAGATTTAAATTTATCTCATCACGCTATTTTTTTTTACAATACTAGTACAAATATTGTAATTAAAGACAAATGTACAGGGTTTCACTTAATTATGTAGCGTTTACCATTTTCATGTAATAAGCTAACAAAGTTTAAAAAATATTAGTTAACGTTTTATTGTATAACTCGTCAACTAAATAAGCCAACTACACGTATGAATACTTTTAATTAAAGATAAATATGCAAGCTATAATTTGAGTACATTTCAGCTATTATCAACTTTCTTTTAATCCTCAAAATTGAATTTTCTTACAAATATATATTATTATTTTTTTTTAATTAATATCATTTTATTCTTCATGAATTTTACATATTTCATCAATCACATTATTTACATGATGAAATAAAGCTAAAAAATAAACTAAATGTAAATTAAACAGTTACTAGTTTCACTTGTAATTTTCTTACTTCGGGATCGGCGTTATGGTAACACAAATGCGTCATGAATGCAGTCTCGCAACGATCTGCGCCTTCTGTAATTTACAAACGTTTAAAACTCAGTAAATATTTGAAAACTAAATTTATAAGTAAACTTACTTATGTCAAAACAGTTTTCGAAGATATGCTTGTATCTATCTTGTAGATCAGACGGAAAGAAACTCAGGACCGTCGAACTGTCCACAGTGTCATCTTCAGTAAACTAAAATTTTGAAATTAAGACAACAAAATTATAATATGACAACTTGACTCAACATTTGCATCATGTAAATTCGAGATTTTATGTTATAATACAGAGTTGTTATATTACTTAGCAAATTTAGGTGATTCCCAAGTATTATGAAACTGAAAATAGTAATTATGATGTTTGACATATGTAATTAAGAGTAGTTTGGCAATAAATGACATATTAATATACATGACAAAGTCACTTGTGACGTTTGACTTCTGTCAAATAAAGCGTCACTTGTAATGTTTGACATCTGTCAAAAAGAGCGTGACTAGTGTAAATACGAGTAGTTTTTCGTTATGTAATACATAATTGACATATTAGCCACTGCACATGACTCGTGACAAAGTTTTTTTATTTAATATATAGTAGACCTAGTAGATGTAGTAAATATGCGCGACACGTGACAAAGTCATCTCTTGTGACGTTTGACTTCTGTCAAATAAAGCGACACTTGTGATGTTTGACTTCTGTCAAAAAGAGAGTGACTTGTATGACTTGTGTAAATACGAGTAATTTTTCATTATGTAATACATAATTTACATATTAGCCAATGACACGTAACAAAGTTTTTGTTTATACGATACATAGTAGATCCAGTAGATGTAGTAAATATACGCGACACGTGACAAAGTCATCTCTTGTGACGTTTGACTTCTGTCAAATAAAGCGACACTTGTGATGTTTGACTTCTGTCAAAAAGAGAGTGACTTGTATGACTTGTGTAAATACGAGTGGTTTTTCATTATGTAATACATAATTGACATATTAGTCAATGACACGTCACAAAGTTTTTGTTTATTTGACATATAGTAGATATATTAGATGTAGTAAATATACGCGACACGTGACAAAGTCATCTCTTGTGACGTTTGTCTTCTGTCAAATAAAGCGACACTTGTGATGTTTGACTTCTGTCAAAAAGAGCGTGACTTGTGTAAATACGAGTAGTTTTTCATTATGTAATACATAATTGACATATTAGCCAATGACACGTGACAAAGTTATCTCTTTTGACGTTTGACATCTGTCAAACATAGTTGACACCAAATGCGCGAGACTTATCCAAGTATATTGTTTAACTTCCATAAGCTGTCAAATATAGATGTTATATGTAATTTAATCCATACTCGATAAAATGCATTAGCTAAGCTAAATTGGAGATGTCGTCAATAGATGTATTATGTAAGTTAAACTGTGAATAAATCAGTATATTGTTATTGAAGTTTTGCTCACCAAATGGTACGTCTCGAATTGGCATTTGAAGTAGCACTTGAGGGCTCTATCATCGGGGAACTGGCCTTTCATTACGAGATCCAGATTCTCTGCAATTCATTATGAGATGTTTAATGTATTAAAATCGATTCAGTTCGGTTCGTGTCGCCACTGAAAGAAAAAGAAAAGGCTCACCGAGACTGACGCCACTTTCAACCATGCAGACTTTCCTCAATTCCTCAGCCATCTCTTCAAAATGATCCGGAACATCATTACACTTACAAAATAAACAGTTGCATAATTCTTTTCTTTAATTTGTCCCTAATTTTTAACTTACCTTAGATAAAGTGAATAAAGCAACAACGAAAACAACGATATTTTTAGCAAACATTTTTTTTCTGTTCTGAAATATAAATCTAACGGCACCTTTTTATATAACATCACACATATAATAATTAGCAGTTTCAACGCATTGTTTGTTACTTAATAACGCAATTAAAACGATAAATAATTTGTTTGTTTTTTTAACTTTTAATTACTGTTAATTATTCTACATTCGTTTAATATTGTTAAAATCCCTTGAACCTTCCAAATAAATTGACCATTTGTCATTTCAATTAAAAGTGGAAATAAGTCTGTAAAAAAATCAATATTGTACCAAAAAAATGAAATAATTTTATTAAGTCGATTACTCAATAATTAAGTAGCGCTATAGATTTACAAGTACTTATAGTTCTATACTTGACAAATTATACATATACTTCAAATATGTACTTGATAAACTACTTGGCAAACTTTCTCATACTGAATATTCGACTCAATATGTTTAATGGAATTGCTCACGTCCGGGTCTTTATCGAAATAACATTTGTTCACTAGGAAAGCCGTGTCACATCTATCTTTACCATCTGAAAGTTAAATTGAATCACATTTTTTCTTTTCTTTTGATAATAAATTTTATTTTGAATCAAAACCGAATCTTCTGGACTTACGGGTATCTTTGCAGGAAAGTATAGTCTTCTCATAAATGTGCTTAACATCATCCGGAAAGCAGTCGACTGTTTTCTCATAATTGATCCTGTCGTCATCTTCGAACTAAAATTTGAAATTGCTCAATTAATCATCGGTCGTTTACTACTAAATCCTGGAAATCTCTTACAAGATCGTACTTCTCGAAGATACATTTGAAGAAGCAACTGAGGGCTGGATCCTGCGTAACAAAGCCATGACTTATCGTCCCTTCCAGTACATCTGAAAGAATTAATCGAGATTATCCCTCTTAGCGAGGACAGAAAACGCTCGAGGAGAATGAGCAAAAACAGAAGGACCAGGTTTACTACGACTTAATTTCTTAACGAAATAAAAATGCCGCCTTCCCAGACACATAAAATATTATAATTGTTACATGACAACGTTTATTCCTTCTTTTCTAAAGCGTTGACCCTCATCCCATAACGAAACGCTCATACCAATAGAAACACCGGTTTCCTCGATGCAATCAGCCCTATAGTCGGGTTGGACGTGAATGAAGTAATCGGGAACCACATTTTCCCCAGCCTAAAAATGAATTATTTCAATTTGTAAACTGTTTTTCTTTTCATATATTTTACTTCAGATCCTTTAAGGATGCAGAAGACACAGATAGTGGACACGACTCTTTTGATTACGTTTTTCATTGTAAATAATGTTTTGTTTGGTTTAATCAAGTTTTTATAGACGTACAGTGAATTGAAGAAGTCTAGTATTGGTATAATGAATGCCTTGTGTAATTATACCGAAGCTCATAGTTAAAACCGTTTCGTGTCCAATAAATAGTTAATACCTGAGTTTTATAGAGATATCGAAGCAAACAGGATTTAATCGACATGGAAACAAGCTATTATCTCTAATTAGAGGAAGATTAAATTCTATAAAGGTTACATAAAATAAACCTACAACATACAATCTTCAAAATAAATGCAGACATTAATGAAAACGCATTTTTTTTTTTATTTGGGACAAAAAATTAATTATAAAACTTTGACATTGAATTACAAAACTACAAATATATAAATTATTCTACAATAGTCATTAAATTTATCAATTTTTTCTAATGGAGAATGAATATTAAACTTTCCATGTAGTTAAGAAATTCAACACATTTTCAACAAAAAAATATTCAGAAATAATTACAAAATTTACGTTTTAATTCATTATATAAAAAAGTCTAAGCAATTTCTTTGCAGCCTTGATTGAGACTCGAAAACTTGATGAAAAATCGTGCGTTCAATAAGATTAGGAAATTGTATAACCTTATTATTATTTAACTGTAAATTCGAAACCTTCAACGTTTCAATTCGTGAAGGTCACAGTTTTTATTATTTTTAATTTTAATTTTAAACATTCAAAACGAATCGATTTGATTTGTATTTTTTTACATTAATCCATTTTATTACTATTATATTTGTATACAATCAATTTTACTTTACAATTATTTTTTTCAATATTCTTCATCAATTTTAACAGAAAACTAAATTTAGTTATGTGAACAAAATAATCTAAAATCTCTGCAGCGTGTAGAACGTGAAGAATTGAAATGAAAGATTAGAGAAAAAAAAAATGGGAATGCGGGACTTCAGATGCAGTAATTAAAAATGAAATTAATTAATACCGTTGCAATTGCAACGAAGGCCCTGATTATAATCCCGAAAACTTTTACTGTACATTTTTCAACGATTCTCTCCACTTTATTCTCGTCATGTCTCATATTCATATAATCTTTTCCAATTTATATAAAAGTATGCAGGTTTCATATCTTAATCCTGCAGTAATTACAAAAGTATTCATTATTTTGTGAAGAAAGAAAAATGTTTAAATTTGGTCCATTTTCCATTAATTCCAGTAAGTTTAAATATTAATACTTATTAATAAACTTAATTGTTTATATTATTTAAAAAACAACAAAAAAATAATTATAAGAATTAAACATTTTTACCTCATTAGTAAATGTAACAAAGTTTGACTAAAAAGTATATAAGAATCAGTAAAATAATCTTTACTTTTCTACCATTAATTAAATACATATTATAATAAATAAGTACGAGAGGTTTAAAAAAAGTTCGCTAAGTTGGCATTAATTCATTTGTTTCTAAAAAACAAAAGTTGTTTCTCAATTTGTTAAAGTCTAACAATATTTCATGCCAAATTTCAAGAAGATCGGTATGAATGGAAAGGAGAAAATTCAAGATTAGTAATGTAATGGTAGAAATTCCACCACCAACACAGCAAAAAATTGTTTTACCATACACTACGGATTTCGACGTCAACTCAAGCCTATGCAAATTTTCTAGGAATGCTGAAATTCATATGGAGTGAATGCATCATCCCTTATGACGATTTTCAAGTGGTTTCGAAGATTCCAAACCGGGCAGTTTTCTGTTTTCGAGGACGAATCTCGTGATGATCACCCGAAATCTTTCACCGACGACACAAATGTAGCCCTGGTAAAGTCAAACATTGACGAAGATCCAAGAGTGACACAACAAATGGTAGTTGATGAATTGGGCTTGAATGTCATGGCTTTGTGGCAAATATTATATCATCACTTTAGCTGCACGCTCGATCCAAATAAAGACGTTTTGTCGAATATTTCTTGGAAAATTTCTAGCATTTTTAGTAAAATCGTAACAGTTATTACCTGTTACGATTTTACTAAAAATCTATAAGTTTGACCTGGAAACCAAGCAACATTCCATGGTATGAAGCGCAGAAGATGCAATATAAAATTGAAACAATTTTTTTGTGAGTAATATTTTTCACATCGATATAATCCTTAATCTGTAGCGAAATTTTAATGCAAAAATAACATAGTTCCAACCATGGATAAAATAAGAAGCGCATTCTCCTCGCCTATCTCGAATGAACACACTATCGCCTCGTAACATTACCATTAAACCATCCTTGATATTAAAAAAATAATATTATGTAAGTAATCTCCATACTATAAAAATCGTTAATGGATTTAAGATTGTCCAGCAATTTAAAGCTAATCTATTTTCAATTATATTCAATCATTTTGTATTATTATGAATGGATTTATAGAAACGATTTAAGTATTATATAACAAACACAAAATAATTCAATAAAATTATAAAAAAAAGTTTTAAAACTTTAATTTATTGTTTTTTCACTACTAATTTTGTTTATTGTATCTACGTATAAATTTACAAAACTTAAATGATCAACTGTTACGAAACCGATAAAGGCAATTCAAATAGGAAAAGAAGAGAAAAGCAAAGTTTTGTTGCTCCTAAATTAACTGGGGGAAATTTAATTAACTTTGTTGTTCGACATTTGAATTTAATCTCAACTTTCTTCGTATACACACAACGTTATTAGTCTCATTTTCCGGTCGATACATTCGCAGATGTTTCATTCTAACAAGATTATGTACGTTTTCGATTCGACAATTTAATACGTTTTCTTATTACCAATATCCTTTTCGAAGTAAAAGAAACAATTATAAATTGTGTAATTATATTATAAACTAAAAGTTAACTGTACAAGGATTACATTGAAAGAACTGCTGTTGCGTAATAAATATGGTTTCTTGGGTTTGCCATTCGACCGATCCTTTATATGAAACGAGCTTTGTTGGCAAAACGGCTTAGGCCGACTGCTATTAGGAAATACACGACTGCTGAAGAATGGAGATACTGTTGTTGGAAAAGCAAACACTAATTCCAAACAATACTTAAAGGTATTTTTATGTTGCTCGAGTCTGACATACACAATGGATTTCACCGAAAACAGGAAACATTTAGTATATGAAAAAGGACAGTAATTGGAATTGAATATCGTTGATCGATCTTTAGTTTGTTTAATAACTTATCAAGGATTTTCGTAATCTCCATGACTACAATAGCTTTCGATTCGCATTGTACTTGTCAAGTACTTCGCAAATAATGCTCATCCTTCATAATTGACGTTTAAATTAATTATTTAACAGTAACCAGAACAACTGGTTACTGCTGCTAACCACAAATTTAAAAGTTCTTACCGGTTTCTAGTAAATACCATTGTGGAATATATGTTGCCTATGTATCAGAGATAGTGTTTATACTAATGAGATGCCATTAAAGATGTTTCGTCTAGCAGTTGCTACTGATTGATGCTGCACCAGAAAATATAAAACAAGCTAGAAAGTCAAGGGAAACTGCAGGAAACAAATACAAAAAATGTGTGCCACAAGATGTTAGATATGGTAAATCACTTCAAAAGAAGTGCATAGAACTATTTGGAAATGCTTGACTTGTGGCTTGTGTCTTAATAAAGACAGGAACTGTCCTCAAAGGGTTAATTAATTTTCTTTATGTTGTATTCTCTGCATGTTAAACACATAAATACCAACTTTTAAGGAAATGTAAATAAAACTGTCAATTTTCTTACTTATGTTTTCAATAGGCTGTCAATTCTTGTTTTACTGTACTAAATCTCTATGGTAACTGAACGTAGTTGTCGCATGTGCCATGTAACATTTTGTTAATAAGATTCCATAATAGTTGGTACACCTGTAGTATCCAATAGTTACAGTTGATAAGTGCAAAATGAAATATGATTCGTATATGCCAATAAAAATGATAATAAGTATTCTCTTTTGATGCTGTGCATAACATCCCATGGGTCATCAAATAATTTAAAATTCGCGCGTAAAAATGTAGAATATAAGGTTTCCTTGAGCAACTTATTCCAGCACTTTAGTGTTCTCGCAAAAGGCAGGCAAAGTAGCAAATGACGTCTTGATCCTTTCGGATGAAGTCGCCTTTATCCTGGGAGCCTCGAGAAGAAGACTAGCAAAACTAAACTTACTGAGAGAGAGAGAGAGAGAGAAATGTGAAAGATGAAGGAAAAATAAATGCGGATGCCGCGTTTATTCAGCGCAGATAGATTCGAATAGGCGTTTTTCATTTGGATAACGATGGCAGAAGTGCTGCGTCTGTTGGAAACGTGAGAGGGTGGAGATTCCCTCACGCCTCTCGCAAACCACTTCCGCGACGGCCGACAACCCATTATATCTGTCGAATATATATGTGTGTATGTGCATGCAACGTGCACATAGTGCAATCCTTTTTTGCACATTCGAACACAAAACAAACGTTCCTCCATATGAGATGCGAAACTGAATAGGAAGAAAAAACAGTGTGGAGAGAGTCGGAAAAAGGAAAAGCCGCTGGGCTGAAGAAGAAAAACTGCAGACAAACACACATAAACGTATAGAATGTACTGAAAAGGATCACATTTCAGCTTTAATCACCTACACCAGGATTCCTGTTTCATAATTACATCCTTCGTGGATTGGACATAGCTCTGATATTCTGGTGGTCTTTCATCATATTTCACATCTCACATTTACTAAGTTTGATTTAGTAAATTTCTGGTTATAAATCATATTTTGTTGTTGGATTTTTTTTTAGTTTTGTTACTTAACTTACATTTTTGTTTGTTTTACAAATAATTTGTGTTTTTACTCTTTGAGACATGCAGAAAATAAAAATAAGAATTGTTGTTTTCACTTATTTACGCATTTACAGTTGATTCATAGCCAACTGAATGAAAAGCTAAGCAAAAGGTGGGACAGTTTTTAACCCACCTAATCCTAAAGAGTTAATGTGTATTGAGTTGTTTTGTTGTCTCAAATATTTGCTCTTTGTAGATTATGAAAGATACCACATTTTATGTGGAACTGAAGAAGTATGAGAAATTTTATTAAAAGCGTAGAATCAAAACTGAAGAATAAAAAAAAACAATTGCAACGTCTTTCTCGGAGAATAACTTTTCTTAAGAGAATGCAAACACCGCGTTGTATATACATCATAGCAAAGTATGATTAAATAACGGCAACTCTTATTAAAATATCTTCGGCATTGAGAATGCGCCTTCTCCGCCTCCACTTCAACATCCACCGCCGATGGTGGGTGATATGCGATAGCGAAATTCAATTATGCAGATGGTACATCGCAGATTCGGGCCCCGGAATAACAAAATGATGCATGTAAGTAATTAAGTCCTTTGGCCGTGGACGTAATTCATGGCTTGTGTGCGTTGCATGTGTTTGTTCTGAGGGATGCGATGGCGGTGGCATCGGCGGAGAAGGATGTGCGGAGGTGGATATTACAGTTGATGGTTATGTATCACGTTTGTGGGTGGATCCTGAGGCCGTGTCTCTTGCCACTATTAACAGCCATACATCAGTCTCGGGCGGCTGTAATAAACCTAGGCTCTCTCTCTCTATCTCTCTATCTCCATTCTCTCTTCGTGCAGACCTTAAAACCCATCGACACCTCCGACACGAGGCGGCGACCTCCGACCGACCGCAGACCGGAAACGGCAGATTCACGGATGCCTGGATCAGTTAATGTCACTTCTCTGCATTCAGGCAGATTCCAACGAAAACACTTATTGCACGTCCACCGACAATTTACCGCATAATAAACACTACAATCTTGCTGATCATTAGCGAACGTTACTATTACAATCAGCCACTTCTCTTATTACACATCTACGTACTTAAATTTGTTTATTTCTCAAGTCTAGTTAAAAATTGCACGATATTTACAATTATACATTATTATATAATTTATATTTAGACATTCATATAATATTACTTACACATTATGTATAGTAACATAAAGTATATAGACAAAATTAAATTAGAAAATATATTTTGTTCTTCGGATTTTAGACTAATGAACCAATTCACTAATCAATTGACAAAGAAATTACCTTCAGAATGAAATAATTTATTTTTTAATCAATTATGCGTCAATCAAAGCATATGGTTTCCCAGAATGGACCATGTAATAAACACATGATTTCTTCAAAACTTTAGATTTATAGAAACTAGTTATCACAACTAGTTTCTGTATTTTTTTTTCCAATTTGACCAGTCCAATTTAGGCCACTGCTATTAAAACTATTATACTGAATTATAATTTAAAGAACTAAATAACGTGTTTTGCTACATACAAATTTAAGTACTACCAGTGTTATAGAAAAATAGTTAATTTTCTAACCTCAAAAATGATTTCAACAGTGCTTCAAATGTGGTCCAACCTAGGCAACGACACAATCCATAATATGTATTCTATTAATTTCATATTTAAAACAATGTTTTCTTCTTTTATACACATATATTTACATCATAGATAGTTTATGTTTTAAAACTGTGAAATTTTCTATTAAAATAACGCTAAAATCAAAGCAAACGAATTAATCATCTGAGTAAAGTTCAGCTCATGTTTTTCATGCAACCGCACACCGGTTGCAAATCCACTTTTAAACCTCTAAATCTCGATTTAATTGAAAAAAAAAGAGATAAAGCAAGCAAGCGCAGCAAACAAAAGTATTTGAACAAACGCGAAAGAAGACGTAACGCGAGCTTCCGTAATTGAATTAGCTCCACGAGCAAAAACGGCGCAAAGTGAAACGGAAAAAAAACTGCATAAATTCAACGTCTCGCCCATAAATCTTACTAGCAATTCTTCACTGTAGCTCGTCCAATTTTTTTTCCTTCCTGCTGCGAGGTCGAAGCTCGCCCGAAACCGCGAGAAAGTCTAGGATCCGGAGGTAACTTTAATCAAATAAACGTCATTATCCTGAGTGCTATCAGGATAATCGCTGCATCAGGATAATCACTGCATGTATAAATAACGATGATGAGTGTGTGTATGTATGCAATTCTTAGTTTTGAGAGGTTGAGCTATTGCTGCTGCTGCTGCTTTTCCAGATACTTTTATGTCGCTTAAAAATTAACGACTCAATTCGTTGCCTCAATGGCAGTTTTGTGTGCCGGTCGCAAGGTGAATCGGGCCAATTTATCTTCCGGCAAGTGCTAATAAGAAGTCTCTTTCACGTTCGCAACATTCAAGCCATCTCCCCGGACATTCTATATCGAAGACGCGAAGGAGGAGATGCGAAGAAGGGAAAATGGAGTAATGGCTCTCCACTGTAATAAACTGTACACTGCTTTTTTTCTCTTCTCTGAAAGGATTCCAATGGCTTTCAGTAAGATTTAATTAAATACGAAAAACCATCAAAATATACACTTTTATGTTAGAGAACATATTTGGTTTTATTTGATATTCATCAGATTGAATCATTGTAATGAGTAAATTTGTTGAATAATTAATAAAAAAAATACTTTCAAGAACTAATAAATAAGATATGTAAAGTACATTATAGCAAATTGAAAAAACAAAAATATTGGAGAAGTGCTGCAAGTAAATCAATAATAGAAATAGAAATGAAGTCTAGAACATTAAAGAAAAACTTATGACAATTACCAAGACTTTCACAGTCGAGTTTTGTCATTAAATGCTTCAAATCATGAGTTTCTAACATAAACATTTAAAATTTCCTGCCTTAATTACATTTTCAATATAAAACTAAAGAAATGTTTATAATAATGTAACGAATTACATAATAATTTACTGAAATAAACAGGGTGGCCCAATTGAACTGAAACCAACTTAAAACTGCTATAACTTTTGAACAGTTGGCAATGTTGTGTCCATATTTCTCCTAATGATAGCTGATGTTATTGTTTACAAGCCTGCAGAAGCATTTGTATCTCAGTTTTTTGGAAAAAAAAGTTATCAGTGATGGAATTCAAACGTAATAGTGTGATAGCTTAATATTTGAGCGGAAAACCAAAAATCGCTTTTGTTAGAGCCCTCGAATGTCGTAAAATCTTTTCTATCTCGAACCATAACACATTATAAATAAGCTAGTAGTGTTAGAAAATGCTATTTTTAGTGGTCGGAAAAAACTACATCTGTGATAGAAGTGGTTCGGAAAGTTAAGGCTCGAATTGAATGAAATCCACGATGCAGTGGAAAACAAATTGCTACTCAGCTGAACGTATCGAAAATAACCATGCAACAAATACTCAAAAACGAGCTGAAAGTGACGAGCTTGTTCCAAAAAGGACAAGATCTCACCAATGATCAAATTTCCCAATTGAGAAATTCGTAAACAAACAAAATGATCGAATTTACTTAGAAGAGAGGTCAAACGAGAATTTAGACATTCGAATGGCCACAAGAAGTCAAGTACCAAGTCAAGTCAAGTTTGTAGTAGTTTGGGAGGCTGTGATGGTCGATAGTCACTTTTCTTTGGTGTTTGTGGACCATGGAGTCAAGGTTAATGCGAATCTGGGTATGGGTCATTTTACAGGCCAATGTCAGTACTAAAAAATACAAGTGTTAATAAGTGAATGGAGGAAGATTCCGCAGGTTCACATTCGTGCAGCGACCAACTCAGAGCTATAGTTCGCTCTCAAGGCGGAAATATAGAAAATTTAAAATGAATTCAAAAAATTTAATTGTTTTCCAACATGTTTTGCTTGCGGTTCAATAAAATCCAGTTTCATATTTAAAAAAATACAGCGTTCTGAAAAGTTGCAGTTCAATTGGGCCTACAGGGTGGTTTAATATAATAAAATGAATGAATAAATACATCAAAAGTAAACTGCGTCATCTAAAGACATATAATATTTTGGCAAAGGAAAATGTATGAGTCGAAGAAAGTAATAATAATAATAACAACACATAATACTCTCAATTACGTTATTCCTCCTTCTCTTCATTCATTCAACCAACCAAATGCATGAATGTGTATTCGTGCGTATGACGTGCACGTAATAAAATAAATCGAAACGAGAATCTTCGTCTCCGCTCGAATCGGTGATGAAAATCTTTTTCAATATAAAAGGGAAAGAGAGAACAACTAAAAAAAAACATTTATAAGCAAAAATAGACAACATCTTTTGCGGTCGACGGCAGTAAAACTGTTTCACCTAATAAAATTCACAATAATAATAATAATATTTTTATTGCACGCAGACAGCGGCATTATTTATGTCTATGATTCATGACCGAATACAGTTGCTGTTTCAAAACTTAATTTTTACACAAAGTAATTCATGGATGTACAGAAAATGTGTAATTATGAATGTATAAAATTATTTGACAATTATTTTCTTTTGAGGATTGATTTTTTGGGTTCGTCGTTTATTCTACTGTTAATATTACTTTTAAAATAATGCTGTTGTCTTTTTAACAAATTCAAAATCTTGTTCAATTTAGTTTATAATTAATTAGAATTAGTTTAATTTGAATATTCGAAATTGCATATTGAATGAATATTCGTTATATAAAAAAAGTTAAATTAATGAATTAAAATATTTATTTGTGCTAATTTTATAAAATAATTATACATCTACTTTATATGTGATATGTGTTATTATTATGATTTCGAATGTACTTATACTTGCTACACACAAGTTACTTGGCAAGTATTGCGTTGCTAGTAGTAATCTTTAATTAATGAGTTATTTACTAAGTAAATTGTCAACAACTTGTCTATTATCATATGTGATACTTGTTGTCTCGATGATTTCGAATGTACTTATACTTGCAACACACACGTTACTTGGCAAGTATTGCGTTGCTAGTAGTAATCTTAAAATACTTAACTCAAAAAGGTTATTTACTTGCTAAATTGTCAATTACTTATCTACTATCATATGTGATATGTGTTGTCTCCATGATTTCGAACGTACTTATAGTTGCTACACACAAGTTATTTGGCAAGTATTGCGTTACTAGTAGTAATCTTAAAATGATTAACTCAAAAGCATTATTTACTAAATACATTTTCAACTACTTGTCTATTATCATATGTGATACGTGTTGTCTCGATGATTTCGAATGTACTTATACTTGTTACACACAAGTTACTTGGAAAGTATTGCGTTGCTAGTAATAATCTTTTAATAATTAACTCAAAAACGTTATTTAGTAAGTAAATTGTCAACTACTTTTCTATTATCACATGTGACACGTGTTGTCTCCATGATTCCGAATGTACTTATACTTGATACAAACAAGTTACTTGGCAAGTATTGCGTTGCTAGTAGTAATCTTTAAATAATTAACTCAAAACCGTTATTTACTAAGTAGATTGTCAACTACTTGTCTATTATCATATGTGATACGTGTTGTCTCGATGATTTCGAATGTACTTATACTTGTTACATACAAGTTACTTGGAAAGTATTGCGTTGCTAGTAATAATCTTTTAATAATTAACTCAAAAACGTCATGTAGTAAGTAAATTGTCAACTACTTTTCTATTATCACATGTGACACGTGTTGTCTCCATGATTCCGAATGTACTTATACTTGATACAAGCAAGTTACTTGGCAAGTATTGCGTTGCTACTAGTAATCTTTAAATAATTAACTCAAAACCGTTATTTACTAAGTAAATTGTCAACTACTTGTCTATTATCATATATGATACGTGTTGTCTCGATGATTTCGAATGTACTTACACTTTTTACACATAAGTTACTTGGCAAGTATTACGTTGCTAGTAGTAGTCTTAATATAATTAACTAAAAATACTATTACGTTTTATGATTATAAACATATATTTTTCATTTATATTTTTTTTTAAATTGATAATTTATCATAAATTGAATTGGAAAACATTTTTTTTATTAACACAACAAACATGTGGTGTATATATCAATATTGTGTACTGAGAAACAATAAAGCATTGTGCAATCCATGAAGCAGAAGAAAGTGATTGTCGGTTGGTTGGGTCGACATCGAAAAGCCATAAAGTCCTCTTCGAGTTTAGTTCGGAGGACTAGTTTACAGCAAGCAAGCAAAGCAGCATTGATATTAATTTTCGCGGCGTCACGTTTATTGACAGCCCTCGAAATCCGAGCCCGATTATCGGTATTAACGCCACATCGAGGGCTTGTCCACAGAAAACTTCATGGGACTTAGTTCACGGTGATCCCGAGTATCATCAGTATTAATTGTGTGCTCACGCTTTTGCGAGTTTACATCAACACCACTTTTACTCGTCAAATCATTCAATTATAATGACACATCGTATTTGATGAATTCCCAACATAACTTGATTTTATATAATCTAATTAAATTATCAATTGAAAAACAACAGATTTTGACATTTAAATGACAGATAATATAAACTGTCAAATAAGAAGCGTTACCTTTCATTATTTAATAAAAAAATGGATAACTAGATTTTACTTTATATTTAAAACTTTGTGCACCTGTGGTTTGTTTGTTACCAAGGTTTTATTTCCCAGTGGTTCCACATAATTTTTCAAGTTCTAAATAAAAATAGAAAACTTTGTTCATACATTCATTCGTAAAGTATTACACATTTTTAACCTAATTTATCCAAAAAAATCGACAGTTTTGACAAAATTAAGTTGGGCTACAAAGGATTAAGGTTAAGTAAAAATATAAGAAATGATAATTGAAAAAATAAATAAAATTTGATAGTCTTACGCATTGATGAATTTCAAATATAACTCGATTTTACTCAAGATTAAATTTGTATTTGCAAAATCAAAAGTGTTGACAATTAAATGACAATGATACTGTAGAGTGTCATAAAAGAAGCGTTTCCATTTTATATTGAAACAACTATTTCTCAGTATGTTCTAATTAGAACTGACATAACCTCAACTAGAGAGAAAATAAAATAGTAACGATTCTTTTATGACAGTTTGATTAACAAATATAAGTTTTGATATAACTAGAGAAATATTTTACAAATTATTTTAATATTAGAATGGAATCATTAGATAGATTTGTGAAGAAGTTGTCAAAAAAAAATTGACAAATAATGACATTTTGACAGTTTTTCCAAATAACATTTGCTGCATTATGAAAATCAATCTTGGAAAAAAAACTGTCAAATAATAAGATCTAATATAAGATCAAATTTAGGTTTAAAATCGACATTATATAACATATTTAACATACTAAATGATTTTGTTATCATTCTAATGACTAAAATCTTTAGATTGTAAACTATAGCTGATTATCCTGATTTATAGCTTATGTCATCAACCTGACATCTCCTGTCAGGAGACGTGTCAAAATTACAAACTTGGTTATAATATTTGTCATAAAACTTAAGTAATTAAAGCCTTGTCATGGCTAAATTAGAATGATGCAGTCAAATGTGATTAAATAAATGATTTTGTGTACATTTTCTTACAATTTATTTATAAATTACTTATAATTTTTTTTCTTGAATTAAATATTGTTTATATAAATTAGAATTATATTTAATGGTGGACGGCGATTACTGGAGCGTGCACGGCTTTGTGGACGACTGGAACGGCGTGGACGACTGGTACAACTGGGGTCTTGTGGTGGATGACGTGAGAAGAGTGAGACACATGGGTGGTAGCTACGACTGGTACAGCGGCCTTAACAACGACTGGAGTGTGGACAGCGTGTACGACCGGAGTGTGGACAGCGTGCACGATTGGAGCATGGACAACTGGTGCATGTACCACTGGAGTCTTCACGATCACCGGAGCATGAACCACCGGAGTGTGAACCACGGAATGGGCATGGACGGCTGGTACAACCACGCTGTGAGCGACCAAACCACCTGGGGCGGCGACGGCAACAGCTACAAGAGCAGAAAGAACGATCTGAAAGCGAAAGAAACAAATTAGTTTATTGAATTTACTAAAAAAAAAATAGGAGACCCACCAATTTGAACATGATTGGTTGTTGTTGTTGTTGTTCTTGCAGATGAACTGATTATGCTGCCGTTGATCCATCTCGCAGCTTATATACTATACAGATCTCGCACGTCCATCCCCACATCCAAATTTCTTCTACCGCTTATCTAGCGTGCTGGAAACAAGTTCACCTTAAGTTGACGTAAGAAAAATACGTATGTTGTATATAAAAAAAAAAGAAATTGCTCCGACGAGAGACACAAAAGACACTCATTGCCACACATCAATACCGAACTAATCGTATGCAGAGCTGCCGCGGTTTTAGGTCAAGGCCCCAAAAGGGTTTTCACTTCTTGAACCGCTAAATACTGCATCGCGGTTACATAACGACGATGATCGTTGCGCAAACGCCCGAAAATCCATCTCCAACTACAAGCATAAACTCATTTTTCTCTTCTCTCTCTGTGTATGTGTTCCACGCATTCACCAATTACCATTAATCTCCATTAATCGAAATCCCTTCCGTGATGAACGGCGCCTGCATTTGCAATTCCACGACCTTAATTCTAGTTTATTCCAGTTTTTATTTTATTTTTTTTTTGTACTTTTGTTGCTGTTTTACCTCATCCAGTAAAATTTAGAGTCTAAATGAAACAAAGGGGGGTTTTAACGAAAGCAATTAAAATTTGCATCGAGCGAAGAAAAGCGTTGAAAACAATGTCTTTAGGCAGCCTCAGCCTCGAAGGTTAAAGTAGATGGTATCGTGTAGGTTTCGGCTATGGATTTGCATTGATTTCCAATTAACGATGAAGCGTGTATATCTTTCACAAATAATCGATCAATACGTTTTGTCGAAGCATATAATTAGATGTGTTCTTTTTAAGGAAGAAGTGTATTTGGGTTGGCTAGAGGTCAATGTAATACTGAACGGCAATGAGAGATGTGTGTGCACGATTTTACTGTGAATAACAAATGGAGGATAGAAAAAATTGGCAGTCAATATTTGCCTTGAGTCTGCGGTCATCTAACTATTTGCTACTTTTTTTTATATATCGATGATGTGTACATATTAATCATCATAATTAAAGTGTTTTCTATCAGACAAATTTTGAATCTACTCATAAGTTTAACTAAATTTAAGCACTTCAATGATTTGGATTAAAAACTTGATACACTTGCTTATTAATACATTACTTAAGTAAAGTAATACAAATTAAAGTATGAAACTAAAAAGATATGAATATGACTATATTGACTATAAGTCTTTCTTCCTTTAAAATTACAGAAATTACATAAGAATGCACCGAAACTACATAACAAAATTCTGGTAATAACCAATATGTTACAAATTGACTTTAGAAATTTTAATAATCTTTAGTTTTGTACTAAAATGTATTTGTAATAAAAGTACTGTAGCTTCGATTAGTCCGGATTTTCTAAAGAATACACATTTTCTTATTAATAAAATGAAACAATATATTAATTTTAATAAAACTCTGACTATTTTTTTTAAATAAATATTATATTGAATGTGATATATTTGTAATCTGTAAATGAGGCGTTCGTATCTTGACGCTCTTATATTAGCATACTCCGTCCGAAGACAATTAATAAATGCCCGCCAAAGAGATTTACATAAATCATTGTTCAGACCGTTTCCACATACGTACGTACATTGTTATGCAAAAATTTCATGGAGAAAGATTAATAGATGGCGCGGAGGAGAAAAAAAAAAGAGAAAGTCGCGACATGTTAATGTAACCTTTAGCGCTTCGAGCGCAGCCACCCCCCAAAAAAAAGAAACACACACAAAAACAAACAATACTCATATCCAAAATTGAATGTGTAACTTAGCAGCTTTACACCCACACAAAAATAAATACGATCATATTGTTTAATTCTTATATAATTGGGTGTAACTGTAATATGAATAACAAGACAGTTTTTGTTATGATATTGTAAAATGAATTATGTAATTGATTGATTTGTTGCATTGATTAAATTTGTAAATAAAATACTAGTATGTGGGACACCTGAAACAATTTACACTAAACTTCTTCGACTTTCAGTGAGAAATTCAAATCGATCAAGTATTTCATAAAAGCTATATAAAACTTTTATCTTCAGTTTCGTAAAGTTTCTTGAAAAGCGATGAAACCGTTTTCGTGTAGTAGAATTATCTGCAATTTAAATAGGAAATATAATAGATTGAGTTAATGAAAACTTTACAGTTTTTTATAAGCTTATCCATATTCTTAACAATTGGATTTTTATAAAAAAAAAAACAAAAACAGAACAACAAGTTAATTGAATCTGTAGTTAAATTTAGAAATACAAAAAATCAGTTTACTTCATACTTGTAAAACTTCTTAAGTTGATTATTATCATTACGACTTATTTACAACACAGCGATGAAATGGTTTCCTTTTAGTAGAAATATCTGCAATTTAAATGGGAAATATAGTAGAAGTAATAAATAAGTTACTTGAATTAATAAAAACTTTACAATTTTATAACATTATCCATATTCTTAACAATTAGATTTGTATAAAGAAAAGGAGAAGAAGTTAATTGAATTTATAGTTTAAATTGACAACAACACAAATCAGTTTACTTGATATATGTAAAACTTCTGAACTTGATTATTATCATTACGACTTGTTTATAATGCAGCGATGAAAACGTTTCCTTTTTGTAGAAATATCTGCAATTTAAATGGGAAATATAATAGAAGTAATAAATAAGTTACTTAAGTTAATGAAAACTTTACAATTTATAAGATTATCCATATTCTTAACAATTAGATTTGTATAAAAAAAGGACAAGAAGTTAATTGAATTTGTAGTTTAAGTTGACAACAACACAAATCAATTTACTTGATACTTGTAAAACTTCTGAACTTGATTATTACAATTTTATAAGATTTTCCATATTCTTAAGAATTGGATTTTTGTAAAACAAAAATAGGACAAGAAGTTTACTTGATACTTGTAAAACTTCTTAACTTGATTATTATCATTACGACTTATTTACAATACAGCGATGAAAATGTTTCCTTTTAGTAGGAATATCTGCAATATAAATGGGAAATATAATAAAAGGGATAAATAAGTTACTTGAGTTAATGAAAATCAGTTTACTTGATACTTGTAAAACTTCTTAACTTAATTATTATCATTACGACTTATTTACAACGTTTGATGAAAACGTTTGCTTTTAGTAGAAATATCTACAACTTAAATGGGAAATATAATAGAAGTGATAAATAAGTTACTTAAGTTAATAAAAACTTAACAATTTTAGAAGATTATCCATATTCTTAACAATTGGATTTTTATAAAAGACAAACAAAAACAGTACAAGAAGTTAATTGAATTTGTAGTTTAAATTGACAAAAACACAAATCAGTTTACTTGATACTTGTAAAACTTCTTAACTTGTTTATTATCATTACGACTTATTTACAACACAGCGATGAAATGGTTTTCTTTTAGTAGAAACATCTGCAATTTAAATACGAAATATAATAGAAGTGATAAATAAGATACTTGAATTAATGAAAACTTTACAATTTATAAGATTATCCATATTCTTAACAATTGGATTTGCATAAAAAAAAGGACAAGAAGTTAATTCAATTTGTAGTTTAAATTGACAACAACACAAATCAGTTTACTTGATACTTGTAAAACTTCTGAACTTGATTATTATCATTACGACTTATTTACAACACATTGCTGAAAACGTTTCCTGTTAGTAGAAATATCTGCAATTTAAATAGGTAATGTAATGGAAGTGATAAATAAGTTACTTGAGTTAATGAAAGCTTTACAATTTTATAAGATTATCCATATTTTTAACAATTGGATTTGTATAAAAAAAGGACAAGAAGTTAATTGAATTTGTAGTTTAAATTGACAAGAACAATAATCAGTTTACTTGATACTTGTAAAACTTCTTAACATAATTATTATCATTACGACTTATTTACAATGTTTGATGAAAACGTTTTCTTTTAGTGGAAATATCTGCAATATAAATGGGAAATGTAATAGAAGTGATAAATAAGTTACTTGAGTTAATGAAAACTTTACAATTTTATAGGATTATCCATATAAAACAAAAATAGGACAAGAAGTTTACTTGATACTTGTAAAACTTCTGAACTTAATTATTTTGATTATCACATATTTACAACAATAGCAATCTTTATTAGTAATGAGATGAGAATCACAGGAAAGTGGAGACGAATGTCTTCATTTAACAATAGAAAAAATAAACTTAAAGCTTATCCATGTTCTTAACAAGTGGATTAGGTTGGAGGTCTGGAAGTTGATTGAATCAGCTCTTCGCGCTGTGGAACGTCTATACTAATATATCATATTTAGGTGAGTCGAAGTGCAAATCCTAATCCCGGGGATTGGATGCTCTTGAAGCTAAAGCCAGCCAGATCCAGCCAAGCCTTTAAACAAATTATAAATTCAATCCGACCGACGCGGATCAATATCGCCAGATTTATTTCCGTATTTCCCAGCTCCATGCACATCCCTAATATCTGTTGTGATGTTGCTGCTGCTGCTGCTGCAGCTGCGGTGGGATACGTTCCCCAAATATAATGCAGAGGCGCCTCGGCAACAAAATGTCACAGTTCATCCAATAAATTTAATCCGCAACAATGCGACCCGTTTAATTATTGGAATAACCGCGCCGGAATGGATAAATTAAATTTATTTATAGGCCCATGCATGATGCATTTATGCATGAAGCAACGCACGAAAAAAAAAACAACTACACGGACGAAGATTACGAAACGTGCATACTTTTCGCTTATCGGAATCGCAGGTTATAGTTTTCGTGGCACCGTCGCCTGCAGAACTCTTCCTTTTCCATGCTTTTCCTCCTTCTCAACAACAACTACAACAACAACAGCCATTACAATGCTAAAATTCGTAAGTTCTTGACAAAGTTTTAACTCTGATGTTTGGAGTCTCTGCCGTTTTCCAGTTGCCGCTCGTCTCCATTCTGCGCTCGGGTCGTTGGGTAAATACTGCTGCGCCAGGACGCAGGACCCACGCTAAATCACTTATTTATTTGATGGTTCTCGTCCATCTGGCAGTCCCCGAACAGCGGTTCACCATCCAATTCCCAAAGATGAATTCAATTTATTCCGACGTACAATTTCAACTTATATTATTATCCCATAGATGATTATTGTATAGATCTATTCAATAGAATTCTACACTTTATATTATCTGAATAGATATAAAAGAAGGAAAAACATATTTACACCATAATAACTCAGAATATTCAGAATCATTGCAATGTAACAATATAATAAAAATAATACACTAACATATAATAAGATTCAAAGATAATTCTAATTAATACTGTTGTGTCCAACCACTAAATTATAGGACTATTACCTATAAGACCAATATGCAGAATAGACAGATCCTACGGAAGGCAGTGACCGTTTTTAACGTTTCTTCGTATTTTCAACTGATAACCAAACTGCAGAATAAACAGATCCCATAGAGAACAGTAACGGTTTTGAGAAGACGTCTTCTAAAACTCCCACCTCGTCCGTATTAATAAGAATTAAAAAACATTTAAAGATGAACATAGTCTTATAAGAATCTTAATATGAAGAGCACAGTCTCTGATGAATCTTAAATCGACCAAATAACAAATAAAGTTATGTAAAACCAAACGAATTTCATTATATTCCCAAAAACTGAGACTCCACAACGACAACAGAAGAAGATATCTCACAGTGTTCAGAAAACCATCCCTGGGACACGATAATACTATCAATTTTAAAAGGAAATGAACATAAGTATTTTCTGATATTAATCCAAAGAATGTTTACTAATTTGTACATTTATTTCATCTAAAATTGCACACGAAAAGAAAATTTATAAAAAAAAACTTTTGAAACTGAAACTTTGTAGCACGAAAATGAAAGGAGGTTTTAGGTCATTGGGGGATGGCGTAGCAATATTTTGTTGATGTCTTCGAGGTCTTTCTTGGAATATCCTGCTACAGGCAAGACGGTCGTCAGTTGAGTAGTATCACTTATTAAATTTAAAATGAAATGAATACAAGTATTTTCTGCCAAATACAAAGAATGTTTACTAATTTGTATATTTAAATCATCTAGAATTGTAGACGAAAAGAAATTTCTAAAAAAAAAACTTTTGAGAATCTAATTTAAACATTTTCTATTTAAAACTTTACTAAAAAATCGATTTTAATAAATAATTTGTATATGCTTTTATTTATGGGCTTTCGCCTCTTTAGCAGCCTTCAGAAAGTTACTAAAGTTAAATATACATTAATCAGACAAAGAAAAGATGAGACAATAATGATGATGACGACTCAAAATACAACAGAACATATTGTTGTGTCCAACCGTTATTATTACAATTATTATTGTTAATATAGTGTATTAACGAATTAGAGACATACACGGCGTCTCTTAGACGCATTATTATATAAACATAAGCATCAGCATAAAGGGAACCTTTATCGTGAGACCGATTGTTACATTCCTTCCTATTTTCAACTGAGAACCCAGACATAGGCAATTTCATCGAGACCAACTACTGCTAAGAACATCGCTCATATTTTCAAGTACGAAGAACGTTAAAGAATCCAGTCGTATCAAGTATTTTAATAATAAACCGAAAGTAAAACTCGTTCAATTTATTATTTATCAAACCTAAGGCTCCACAAAAGACAACAGAAGAAGATATCCCACTGTGTACAGAAACCCATTCCTGGGACACGACAATATTATGAAGGAACACATAAAAGAAAATAAAAATAAAAACATAAGTTAAGAGAAACGCAAGACATAATAGTAAAAATGACTTAAAATAACAAGAATGTTGTTGCACTGTTCTTCCCGGAATACATTGTAGCACGAAAATGAAAGGAGAAGTGTTTTAGGTCATTGGGGGATGGCGTAGCAATATTTTGTTGATGTCTTCAAGGTCTTCTTATAAAAATGCTATACCTTATATACCCTAAACAGGTACCCTTATCAGTCTTTCCAGGAATATCCAGGTACGGGCAAGAAAGTCGTCAGTTGTGTAGACTTGAGTATCACTTATTAAGTGAGGTATTATGTATAAAAAAAAAATTGTTTGATTATAATATTATTAAATGTAAAATTATTTTAATTACATGTATAATAAATTACTCAATAATCATGTTAAAGTAAAATTTGATTACAATGTATTTCATCTAATGAATGAAACATCAATCTGCAACTTTTTTTTCCTACTTAGTTTATTTTTTTTCTTCTTTCTTGAAGAAAATAATAATAGAAAACATAAGTTATGAGAAACACAAAATATAATAGTAAAAATAACTTAAAATTAACAAGAATGTTGTTGCACTGTTGTTCCCGGAACACTTTGTAGCACAAAAATGAAAGGAGAAGTGTTTTAGGTCATTGGGGGATGGCGTAGCAATATTTTGTTGATGTCTTCAAGGTCTTCCTATAAATATGCTATACCTTATATACCCTTATCAGTCTTTCCTGGAATATCCAGGTACGGGCAAGACAGTTGAATATACTTGAGAATCACTTATTAAGTGAGGTATTATGTATAAAAAAAATAAATTTGTTTGATTATAATATTATTAAATGTAAAATTATTTTAATTACATGTATAATAAATTACTCAATAATCATGTTAAAGTAAAATTCGATTACAATGTATTTCATCTAATGACTGAAACATCAGTCTGCAACTTTTTTTTCCCTACTTAGTTTATTTTTTTCCAAGAAAGCTTGGAGGTTATCCCAGACAAACGCACTGGTGCGAAACTGAAATGATCAACAGATTTGCGGTCATTATCAAAAGGGTGGAAAGAAAAATTGGGATCCATTACTTACGTTCCAGCAAAGGTCTTATACATCGTCCAGATAGAGAGAAAGAAATAAATTGCTTCTAGCAAACATTTAAGTCCTGTAATTTTCATTGAATTTCGACCTAAGAGCATTTTAAATATATTATTCCAGTCGTTCAAATTAATTTAGATTATAACAAATAAAATTCGTTTAAAAATCTTATATTATTATAAAAATTATGATCAAAAACTTAATATCAATAGAATGGTTTTTACTTGCACATATGTTAAATTCTGTATTACTTACTACATAAATTTGAAAAAATAGATTAAAATAAACAAAATACTTACTTCCATTACTTTTCAATGCAGACATCACAATTATGTAATAAAAAACGACAAAAGAAACAAATGCAACAAAACAATCTTGTACATCTTCCAAAAATATTATATTTTAATAAAAAAAATTATCAATTTTTGTTTGGACAGTTAATTTTTTAACATTTTAAGTCTCCTTATAACAAGTTAGAGCTTGTGGAATTTTGTTCGTAAGTCCGAGGATACTTGTACCTCAGTCAATGAGTCAGGTTCACATTAAAGACTTTGTTACGAAGACTTTCTTAATTCTTAATTAATTAATAATACTTCTAACAAGTCCAGTTTATAAAGTACGTTGACTTTAGTTAATTAATTGCTTAAGACTTAAGTGTACTTCCTCAATAGTTGTTTTTTTCATTTTTGGACAGTTAATTTTTTATCACTGTATATCTTCTTATAACAAGTTAGAGCTTGTAGAATTTTGTTTGTAAGTCGGGGAGTTCGTAAGTCGGGGATACCTGTACCTCAGTTATTGAGTCAGGTTCACATTAAAGACTTTGTTAGGAAGATTTAGAAATATTATATAGCAAGAATTAGTTAATTTTCTGATTACTAGTTCAGAAACTATACTTCTAATAAGTCCAGTTTACAAAGTATGTTGACTTTAGTTAATTAATTCCTTAAGACTTAAGTGTACTTCCTCAATAGTTGTTTTTTTCATTTTTGGACAGTTAATTTTTTATCACTGTATATCTTCTTATAACAAGTTAGAGCTTGTAGAATTTTGTTTGTAAGTCGGGGAGTTCGTAAGTCGGGGATACCTGTACCTCAGTTATTGAGTCAGGTTCACATTAAAGACTTTGTTAGGAAGATTTAGAAATATTATATAGCAAAAATTAGTTAATTTCTGATTACTAGTTCAGAAACTATACTCTAATAATCCAGTTTACAAAGTACGTTGACTTTAGTTAATTAATTCCTTAAGACTTAAGTGTACTTCCTCAATAGTTTTTTTTTCATTTAAACCAATTTAATTTTTTGTCTCTACAAGAAAAAAACTGCGTATTAAAATATATATAAAAGAAAACTAATGATTGCTAATTTATGCGCTTCAATCAAGAATGATTATGACAGAACCAAAACATAAAATTTGTAATTCAAATCGAAATCCGTTTCGGTAACAAATTTATTAATTAATTTCTAAAGGTCGCTCATTTGTCGCCAGTCGCTTATTTGTTTTCTTTCATCTTTCTTTTTTTTTTGACTGTTTTTGTTTTTGTTTCGTCGTGGCCGTCGTTTATTTCGCTTTTCTTGTCCACATTCGTACACAAGCACTCTGCCAAGTTCGGGTGCACTTGAACTTGGAAGTTACGAAACTAAATACATTATTGATTAAAAACTCGACACAGATTCCGGCGAAATGTAATTAAAATAGTGGAGGAGGCACAAAGAGTGTTACAAAAAAAATAGAAGAAGAAAAATATATATATATAAAGAGAGGGAGTTGAAGAGAAATACGTGCACGTAGACCACTCAGAGACGTGGGTGGATGGAAGAGTTTCAGCTGCAA